>NW_026282628.1:152500-173642 GCF_023373465.1 Oncorhynchus keta
GACACACACACACACACACACACACACACACACACACACACACACACACACACACACACACACACACACACACACACACACACACACACACACACACACACACACACACACACAAACACACACACACACAACACACACACACACACACACACACACACACACACACACACACACACACACACACACACACACACACACACACACACAAGCAAACACATGCAAACACACACACCACACACACCCCACACACACACAGACACACACACAGGCACGCACACACACACACACACACACACACACACACACACACACACACACACACACACACACACACACACACACACACACACACACACAGAGTAATGGTAGCCCAGGGCAGTCTAATACACCTCTTCATCACTTTACCTGTCATCTAAGTTGAAATGAGATTCCAGCCATGTAAAGGAGTTCCAGGAACAATCTCCCAGTGTCCCACACTAAGATACCAGTAGGGCCAATACAAGAGTGTGACATTGCCAGATTCAATCATTTCAAACAATACAGTTTATGTCCTCAGTTTCTCCTAAAAGATGATAGCAGAAGCTTCTGGGATATGTCTTCAAGTTGAATGCTGGAGTGTATTCACAGTAAGAAATTATGACATGCAAGGTGAATTTCGCCAGTCCAAAAATGTTCTGATGAAGATTATCCTGTCCAATAAGTGGTGTAGTTTGAGTGTTCTTTAGATGATGGATGCATGACTCTCTATGTAGACAAACACATCAATGGAGTGCAATTACTCTTGGGCAGATTTAATGATGAACTGACCACAGTTACAACCATGACTTAACTACTTCCTGTTCTTGCTCAAACAATTATTAGCAACAAATTAGTTGCCAGGTAGATAATGAATTAACATTACAATCTACAACCATCCCAGCTCTGCAGATTTCGCTGTGAAGAGAATGATTAGATCATTTGTTGTGTTACTGTCCATATGTAGCTTGTTTTTGGTCACAGGTTCAGGAATAGCTGAAGAATTGCAACATTTACCTGGAGCCAACTTTGCAAATAGCACTACTGGGTCATTTGAAGAGTCATATTCTATCGATCAATAATATAATAATAGTTTTGGAAAAAATGTTTATCTTTAATTTACAATCTGTATAAACTATGGGTCTCCTGACCCCTCCGCTAACGAGGGCAACTACAAAGAGCTTGCAGAGGTAATTGCACATTATGATGCTCTGCTTGTTGAGCAAGTGGAAGTTTCTACTGTCTTTTATTGAATGTCAAATCAATTCAGAATGATTTGACAGCTTCCATTTAATCATCCATTAAAAGTTAGATTGAAAGAAGCTATTTTTTTCACATGGCAAATGGATGAAACCACAGACATCAGCTGTCGCTAGCAGTTCTCCATTATCAACAGGTATGAGGATGATCAGGGCTTTTTTCCCAGGAATGTTTTGTGAATCTTGGGCTACTTTGATGTGTCAAGTGGGCGAGATGCACAGTCTGTGTTTGACCTGAAATGTCTGAGTTTAACTTCATGGAGAAAAAAAACGTGTTGCCTAAACCGATGATGGCACTGCTGTAATTGAATGTATCTGCTATTTGTATTCACAGTTAAATCCCCTCCTGTTCCCTGCAGTGGTGCAGTATAGTATAGTATAGCACAGTGGTGCAGTATAGCATAGTATAGTATAGTGGCGTACAATAGTATAGTATAGCGTAGTGGTGTGGTATAGTATAGTATAGTATAGCGCAGTGGTGTAGCGAGGTGATGACCACTCCACTCCACTACCAGTGTCAACTCTCTCCTGACATGAACTGAAGCCATGTCTGACGTGTCCTCTAATCCACTGACACATTGAATGTTTCCTCTGCAAGCACTGAGTAGCCCATGTCAGTTTTCACTCATTACTGTATATAGAGTCAATGACACACAAACAAACACAATCCCGTTATTGTTACATTTACATCAATGTGATTGTAATGACTGTGTTGTGTTGTTTTTTGTCTTCCCAGTCAAATCCTGTCCTGTCCTCATGGTGAGCCTGTCCTGCACTTGAAGCCTCTGAACACCTCAACCCCTGTCCTGCACTGAAGTCAAGCCTCTAAACACCTCAACCCCTGTCCTGCACTGAAGTCAAGCCTCTAAACACCTCAACCCCTGTCCTGCACTGAAGTCAAGCCTCTAAACACCTCAACCCCTGTCCTGCACTGAAGTCAAGCCTCTAAACACCTCAACCCCTGTCCTGCACTGAAGTCAAGCCTCTAAACACCTCAACCCCTGTCCTGCACTGAAGTCAAGCCTCTAAACACCTCAACCCCTGTCCTGCACTGAAGTCAAGCCTCTAAACACCTCAACCCCTGTCCTGCACTGAAGTCAAGCCTCTAAACACCTCAACCCCTGTCCTGCACTGAAGTCAAGCCTCTAAACACCTCAACCCCTGTCCTGCACTGAAGTCAAGCCTCTAAACACCTCAACCCCTGTCCTGCACTGAAGTCAAGCCTCTAAACACCTCAACCCCTGTCCTGCACTGAAGTCAAGCCTCTAAACACCTCAACCCCTGTCCTGCACTGAAGTCAAGCCTCTAAACACCTCAACCCCTGTCCTGCACTGAAGTCCAGCCTCTAAACACCTCAACCCCTGTCCTGCACTGAAGTCGAGCCTCTAAACACCTCAACTCAAGTGCAATACCCTCATTCAATCCCTGCCTTGATCCCTTCCACTGTTTAAATAGTGCTCTCATTCCCATTCCCCATAATATTTGACCTTAAATATCTTTATTAAATGTTTTAGGTTAAAACAATTTGTCTTTCACGATTTATGAAACAGTTTGTCGTCTATATCATTGATCTCCCATCCTCCTCAATTGTCCAAGTCACCAGCCTCCACTGCTGAACAGTATTATGTAAGAGACAGGCATTGATTAGCTAGCTGTGTCTTCTGTAAGTGAGGAAGAGACAGTGATTGCCTCCGCCTCTCATCCGCCTTTCTGTGTGGGGTCTGGTTTTGTGAACCCTCTCTGTTCAAATCTGTAAAGGTGTAAAGTTGCCTCTACTCTTTCATTCAAAAGGTGTGTGTGTGTCAATTCTCAGCTATAGAGGTCATCTGGGACAGTGGGTGATAGAGGTTTTTTTACAAGCCCTCCCCCACCCCTCTCTTGTGCTAGTCGCTCTCTCTCTTGGTCTCTTCAAGTTCCAACCCCCTCCCCCAGTGTCCAGACATCAATGAGGACTTATCATGGTCCTCTCAGACCAACACAGTCATGAAGAATGCTCAGCAGTGCGTCTTCTCCCTCAGGAGGCTGAAACGATTTTGCATGGCCCCTCAGATCCTTAAGAACTTTTACAGCTGAAAGGTGACAGAGCTAGAGAGGTGTTTGTCAGACCATGAGATATCCCATCTGCGGTGAAAGGTGACAGAGCTAGAGAGGTGTTTGTCAGACCATGAGACATCCCATCTGCGGTGAAAGGTGACAGAGCTAGAGAGGTGTTTGTCAGACCATGAGATATCCCATCTGCAGTGAAAGGTGACAGAGCTAGAGAGGTGTTTGTCAGACCATGAGACATCCCATCTGCAGTGAAAGGTGACAGAGCTAGAGAGGTGTTTGTCAGACCATGAGACATCCCATCTGCAGTGAAAGGTGACAGAGCTAGAGAGGTGTTTGTCAGACCATGAGCCATCCCATCTGCGGTGAAAGGTGACAGAGCTAGAGAGGTGTTTGTCAGACCATGAGATATCCCATCTGCGGTGAAAGGTGACAGAGTTAGAGAGGTGTTTGTCAGACCACTAGAGAGGTGTTTGAGACCTCCCATCTGCGGTGAAAGGTGACAGAGCTAGAGAGGTGTTTGTCAGACCATGAGACAGCCCATCTGCAGTGAAAGGTTACAGAGCTAGAGAGGTGTTTGTCCAGACCATGAGGCATCCCATCTGCAGTGAAAGGTGACAGAGCTAGAGAGGTGTTTGTCAGACCATGAGACAGCCCATCTGCAGTGAAAGGTGACAGAGCTAGAGAGGTGTTTGTCAGACCATGAGACATCCCATCTGCAGTGAAAGGTGACAGAGCTAGAGAGGTGTTTGTCAGACCATGAGGCATCCCATCTGCAGTGAAAGGTGACAGAGCTAGAGAGGTGTTTGTCAGACCATGAGGCATCCCATCTGCAGTGAAAGGTGACAGAGCTAGAGAGGTGTTTGTCAGACCATGAGACATCCCATCTGCAGTGAAAGGTGACAGAGCTAGAGAGGTGTTTGTCAGACCATGAGACATCCCATCTGCAGTGAAAGGTGACAGAGCTAGAGAGGTGTTTGTCAGACCATGAGGCATCCCATCTGCGGTGAAAGGTGACAGAGCTAGAGAGGTGTTTGTCAGACCATGAGACATCCCATCTGCAGTGAAAGGTGACAGAGCTAGAGAGGTGTTTGTCAGACCATGAGACATCCCATCTGCAGTGAAAGGTGACAGAGCTAGAGAGGTGTTTGTCAGACCATGAGGCATCCCATCTGCAGTGAAAGGTGACAGAGCTAGAGAGGTGTTTGTCAGACCATGAGGCATCCCATCTGCAGTGAAAGGTGACAGAGCTAGAGAGGTGTTTGTCAGACCATGAGGCACCCATCTGCGGTGAAAGATGACAGAGCTTGAGAGGTGTTTGTCAGACCATGAGACACCCCATCTGCAGTGAAAGGTGACAGAGCTAGAGAGGTGTTTGTCAGACCATGAGACATCCAGAATATCTGTCTTCTCACAAAATCATCTGTAGCGTCTTAACGGTTTGGCCTACAAACTATTATGACCCCTCTATAGAAAGATGAGACCCTCACGAACACGAGCGTATTGGGACTCATCTGAAGTCGGTACAGCCGATCTGCCAACTTCTGTCTGTAGTGTCCGAACAGTTTGGGCTATGCAGTAACACGACAACTCTGTGTAAAGGTGAGACTCAAGAACACGTACATGTTTGTTTCTTTACTCTAGGACGCCCACAGGACTCACAAGACTCGTCTGAAGGTCCCCCGGTACCAGTTTGGGCTATGCAGTAACACGACAACTCTGTGTAAAGGTGAGACTCAAGAACACATACATGTTTCTTTACTCTAGGACGCCCACAGGACTCACAAGACTCGTCTGAAGGTCCCCGGTACCAGTTCGGGCTATGCAGTAACACGACAACTCTGTGTAAAGGTGAGACTCAAGAACACATACATGATGCAATGATTTTGTAACAATGGAAAAACATTTGCACAATTCTCATGGTGAGTGGTGACAGTGGGTGAGTGGCACCCAATTCCCTACGTAGTGCATTACGTTTCACAAGAACCTTATGGGCCCTGGTCAAAAGTAGTGCACTGTATGGAGAGAGTAGGGTGTCATTTGGGACACATTCAGTGAGTGTCTTTGACCTCCTTGTTGTTTGAAGTATCACGTGATGGTCTGAAGTATAACGTGAAAAATCAGATTCATTTAGGATATGACAACTCTTTGAGGATTTTGGTATGTACTTTGTGATATTGTGATATTCATTGGGTGTTACAACATTTTGAAAACCTTTTGATTTGCACAATATGCAGATAAGTGCCAAGAAAATACTGAATCTGTGCACTTTCTGATACAACCATGAAACTTGGTACACGTATTCTGTTCATCATGAGGAACATTATAAAATAAAAAATAAGGATCAGGATTTTACTTTACACATCAAATCATGCCATGTGTGTCACAATATATTAGGAAAATCAATACAACTTCAACTGTGTTATTTAATGTGTAAACATGTTAAAAACAATTGACAGAGACAAACAAGACCAGACAGACATCTTTGATTTTTAGAGGGTATCTTTATCTTATTCTCAGTTATAAAATATCAACATGCCTTCTCACAGGAAATAACCAAATACATACTGTACATACATTATATTCATTTAAATTCATTAGTAAAAGCTGCAATATGTAACTTTTGGGTGACCTGACCAAATTTACATAGAAATCTGAGTTATAGATCTGTCATTCTCATTAAAAGCGAGTCCGAGAAGCTGTATATCTGTTTTATATGCACTATTTCTATGCTTCCCATTCTTATGTTTCGTTTTTGCTTGTTTTACTTTTGGTTTTGTACACCAACTTCAAACAGCTAAAAATACAATATTTGTTGGTTATGGAATATATATTTCACAGCAGTTTAGATGGTACAATGATTCTCTACACAATGGCTGCTTGTTTTGTCACATAAACTGACATTAGGCAAACTATTAGAATTTTTGCAACCAGGAAATGGCAGAGCAATTTCCACATATTGCACCTTAATTATGCTAGCCAAAACAATCAATGCATTACATTCAATCAATTCACATCTTATGAAGTGCTGTCATCGAGGAATGGTAGCCTGATCCCAGATCTGCTTATGCAGTCTTGACAACTCCTATGGTCATTGGTTTGAGTTGTCAATACAGCACCAACAGATCTGGTAACAGGCTACGAGAACAACTGATTTTAAAAAGAGCCTGACATGTAGAAAACACACAATGGAAAAGCTATTAGTAGACTGCCATTCTGTAAGCAGAGGGAAATACAATCTCAGATATGCTAATTTATTAATAATAATGTTCTGTATGTGGACTGGTCATCAACACCAAGGAGCATAAATAAGCTATTTAATCATTTAGAGTACAGAGATATTTTGCTTCATTTACTGTACACATTTTTTGTCTTAACTGACTTGATATTTTACGCACTTTTGAAAGCTCTTGCACTCAGACAGATGCGCGCACACGTGGAAGCACACAAAGACTTACGCACGCACGCACACATACACACACACACACAAACGCACACACACACACATAAACATACCGACACACTCTGAGAGAGAAAATGAAAGAGTGGAGGATAATAAAATAGTATATTCTACAGGTTTACAGTATCTGTTTGAGAAAAGCGTGAAGCCTCCAGAGATAAGAGTTTCCTATTATGATTATTCGGTTATGAGTTATTGATGTCACCAACAGTGGGTGTTCCCTAGTCATCACCATAGCAACTACCACTCCCTCCCACCTGCTTCAGAGTCTCTCACGTGGTAAATGGAGAGGACACCTGGGTCGTATTCATTGAATCTGTTTTCCAACCAGAGGTCAGGCAAGAACTGCACCCTCCTGGGTGTTTTCAGTAGTAGTTTACTCTTTCACAAATCAAATGACCGTAATCAGTCTAATTAACGTTGGTGGAAACCTTTGACGAGGGTTATAAACGAATGTCACACTAGCAATGTTGGGATGCTTTCAATAAAGAAAATCCATAATTGCTTAGATACACTCCCATTGCATTTTCTGGGATAGTTATGAAGTCCTGTTTGACATTTTATTACAGATTGTCACTTGACATTCAGTGACAAACTGTCAGGATATCTTATATAATTTGGTATGTCATGTTTATGACAATATGACAATGTTATGACACTGCAACTGGTCAAATAAAGTGGTACTGAAGTGTCTGTTGTGGTATTGATGCATATTGCTCATCATGACCAATAGACAACCAAAACATTGCATTAACATGACCAATGGACAATCACAAAACAACGTTAACCTGTTAACATCACTCTTATCACAGGCTTTAGCAATTATCTTTCCAATGATACACACACACACTCATTTGTTAAAAAGAACTACTCCCCTTCAGAGCATGGAAGGGAGGTATGTTATTAGAGCTATATAATGAAGATAGTTGACCTCAGCTGATACACTGTCAATAGTCAATAATGACCCAGCATGCTCTTTACCTTGACTTGAACCCTGTCCAATCAATGTTTATTGGTCACATTGTTGTTTTTTTGGTTGGTCATGTTAATGTTGTTTTTTTGGTTGGTCATGTTAATGTTGTTTTTTTGGTTGGTCATGTTAATGTTGTTTTTTTTGGTTGGTCATGTTAATGTTTTTGTTTTTTTTTTTTGTTAATGTTTTTGGTCATTGGTCAGGTTAATGTTTTTTTTTTTTTTGTCTATTGGTCAGGTTAATGTTTTTGTTTTTCGTCTATTGGTTTTTGTCTATTGGTCATGTTAATGTTTTTGTTTTTTTTTTGTCTATTGGTCAGGTTAATGTTTTTGTTTTTTGTCTATTGGGTTAATGTTTTTGTTTTTTGTCTATTGGTCAGGTTAATGTTTTTGTTTTTTGTCTATTGGTCAGGTTAATGTTTTTGTTTTTCGTCTATTGGTCAGGTTAATGTTTTTGTTTTTCGTCTATTGGTCAGGTTAATGTTTTTGTTTTTCGTCTATTGGTCATGTTAATGTTTTTGTTTTTCGTCTATTGGTCAGGTTAATGTTTTTGTTTTTTGTCTATTGGTCAGGTTAAGGTAAGGTTTAAGGTTTGGGATAGGCTTCTTTAAAATAAATCTAACACAACTTTCCATGCCTGGATTCGAACAAGCAACTGGAGGCAGATGCTTGAAGGTAACAGAGCTCACTGGTGCCTTGAGTGGCTGGTTTCACGTCATCTCCCAACATCCTCAGAGATGGATGAAGGTCGAGTACTGACTTGTATCCCGGGTGACCGGCCTGAGTGTGCTGCCCTCCAGAGGCCACTGGACAACTTTGAGAAGGTAATAGCCTACAAGGAGATATCAAATATGAGAGATGGAGCTATATTTCTACCATTCATCAGATATAAGATGCATTTAATGCACGATTTATGAGGCCATGTCACGCTGAATCCCTCAAAGGAAATGTTTTGTGTATTTTGCCCTCTGGCTTAGTTTCACCCAATGTGGATAGATGAATACATGTTTTGCCTGAAGTGTTTGTGCATTGATATGTGTGTGTGTATGTTTGTGTGCGCACGTGTATGTGTGCATGTGTAATGTGTGTGTGGATGTTCATTGGACAGAAAATAACAGAGATGTGTTTTATACAACAAGCTCTCACAGTCTTACTGCAGAATCCAACGTTTGTCTATAAACGTTTGATTTTTAAGGTTCAGTTTATGCATTAATTACGAATGGTTAAATTTAGGGTTAAGGTTGGGATAGGTTTAAAACAAAAGGAACTCCACAGTTAAAACTTATTTAGGCTAGGGTGTATTTTTCTCCACTTCCTGTCTGACTGATGTGCCCAAAGTAAACTGCAATGAGTTCTATGCAATTCCAGAACGAGTGGATTACTGAAATCGACAGCGCCAACTAAACTGACTTTTTGGGATATAAAGAAGGATTTTATCTAACAAAACAACCATGCATGTTACATCTGGGACCCTTTGGATTGCAAATCAGAGGAAGATTTTCAAAAAGTAAGTGATTATTTAATCGCTATTTGTGATTTTATGAAGCCTGTGCTGGTTGAAAAATATGTTGATATGGGGCGCCGTCCTCAAACAATCGCATGGCATGCTTTCGCTGTAAGGCCTATAGTAAATCGGACAATAACAATAATTTAAGCTTTTAACTGATATAAGACACTTGTATGTACCTAAAATGTTTAAAGTTCAGGCATTAATTCCGAATTGTTAAGGTAAGGGTTAAGGTTTGGGATAGGCTTAAAACCTAGCAGTTGGATCGAACACGGCCATCCCCCATCCCCATCCCCATCCACATTGCCCTAGCAAAACCCAAGCCTACATGATGGTAATAGCCCTCACCATTGCCCCTAGCAGACGGTTTTTAAGTCTTCTACTGACGTCCTGGTTACCTGGACGGACTTCAAATTTCGCAGTCAATCGTGAGCAACCTGGCTGGTTTTATAGGTTGTTTCTGGGCAGGACAGAACACAGTTGATCTATGAGTTGTCGTGGCTTCATAAATTCATAGTTTCTCAGTCATCTAATTTCTCACCCTCGTGCCAGTCAGACAGAGGAGGGTTGAAGAGAGAATAGAAAGATACAGCTATGAGGGTGAGAGTGAGAATAAACTGGCTTTTTACTGTTCTAATTACATTGTTAACCTGGTTATAATACCAATAAGGCACCTCGGGGGTATGTGGTATATGGCCAATATACCACGGCTAAGGGGCTAAGGGCTGTGTCCAGGCACTCCGTTCTGCATCGTGCATAAGAACAACCCTTTAGCCGTGGTATATTGTCAATATTCCACACCTCTGGCGTTATTGATGAATTAACTCTTGTTTACTCGCTCTCTCTCTCTGCCTGTCTCTCTCACTCCCTTGCTCTCTCTCTCACACACACACACACACACACACACACACACACACACACACACACACACACACACACACACACACACACACACACACACACACACACACACACACACACACACACACACACACACACACACACACACACACACACACACACACACACACACACGTCAGTGATATAAAGTTAATGGTTTGAGGAGCTGCACAAATACATTCATTCTAATATGACTAAGACAATCATCAAAGACAACCAATATTTAATTGAAGACTCTTTAAAATGGTAGTAATGTCCTCCTTTTAAAATTGTGGAATCCATGGTTACAAGATTACTGAGTCTATGGAACCTCTACTTGTTTTGCTGTAATTGTTTTGCTTTATTTTTGTGCGTCTACAACAATCTCCTTTAATCCTGGTCCCAGCACTAACACACCTAGCACACCTTGATTCAACCACTCACATTGCTTGATGATCAGTTGATTCGCTGAATCAAGTGTGTTAGTACTGGGCTAGAACAAAAACCTGTGTCGTCAAGATCGGTATTAAAGAACACTGATCTAACATTCAAGTCTACCATAATCCTTCACCATGACAACAACAGGCGAGATGGCTCCTGATTGGATGGTTATCTTTCCCAATCCCTTCCATCTTTGATGAATTCACTCACCGAGAACATCTTAAAATCCACAGATCCGTTTTTGAATAAAAAGTCTCTTGTAATGTCTAATGCACCTCTGAGACCCACTATATATTAACAGGAAATGTCAGCAGAGTTTCAAAACACGTTAGGGGACATGGTAGTGATTGTGAATCAAATCATCTAAGGCCATCACTAAAGACTTGAGCATCAATGCCACGGGTACCTCTTCAAAGGTGAGTGGTTTCTCTCGCTGAGAGTCTCTGCGATGAACTCTTTGACTAGAGCGGGCTCCCGTTGGTTGATGGCCATCTGTTCAGATTCAGAGCCTCCCTCATCCTCCCACTGTCCCTCCCCCATCACCTCCTCCTCCCCATCCGTCGACAGCAGTATATCAGAGACAGTACCAAAAACGTCCCAATGTCAAAGCGAGGTTGATATGTCACAGAGGAATTCCTCAGTGTCACTCTCCATTCCCATTTACAAACGGCTGGCTATAAAACCCAGTAATAAGCAGCCGCCATGATGCTCGTTTATCAGTCCCTGATCACAGTCAAAGCTCATCGTCAGACACTGTCGGAGCAGTAATACAGTCAAAAAGACAGGCAGTTATCCAGGCTGAATGATCAGTCTGTTAGATTGCTTTTCCGCATGAACGAGTGGAGAGATGGTTCTCAACACACTGTTGCTGGGTTGTTAGTTCTGTTCTGCTGTTTGTGCTCAGCAACATTCCTACTTGATGTCTCAACTTTTCTTCTTCTTATTCTCAA
The DNA here is from genome assembly GCF_023373465.1 of Oncorhynchus keta. Classification (NCBI taxonomy): domain Eukaryota; kingdom Metazoa; phylum Chordata; class Actinopteri; order Salmoniformes; family Salmonidae; genus Oncorhynchus; species Oncorhynchus keta. The sequence continues at coordinate 164,030 of NW_026282628.1, forward strand.
GCATTCTTTCTCTCACTTCAGATAGATAGATTGTTGCGTATTCATACACCAACCACATATCTTTCTGTCTCCTCTTCTCAGACACTCTTCTCTCCTCCACCTCTCCTCTCCACCACCTCTCCTCTCCTCCATCTCCTCTCCTCCACCTCTCATCTCCTCTCCTCCACCTTTCCAGCCCTCCACTCTAAATGTCTGTTGACATTTGAAAAGCTCAAAGAGTCCCAGAATCGGGTCATCATCAAGGTCGGTCGTCAGGGAAACCCTCCACACTTCCCCCCTCACGAGGAGATGCAGATGGGCTTGCCGTTCTTATCGTACTGGTATACCAGCATCTTGATGCAGTGGGAGTTAGCAGGGGAGATCCAGGGACTACTGGTGATAGAGAAGTTGTGTCCAGCGTAGAACGGCGGCGGCTGCTTACGGCATCGGAACAACGTCCGGAGAACCGTGGCCGCCATGGTCCGGAAACGCTTGCTGATGAAACAGTAAAGAAAGAAGTTGACCCCGGTGTTTAGGAGAGCTAGCATGTTCGCCACATCGGTTAGGAGGTGCAGAAGGCGGGCGGGACCCGGGGACGCCGGCGGCGCCGTGTACAGGTGGTAAAGGATCACGACGGTGCGTGGTGCCCAGAGGACGGCAAACACGGAAGTGATGGCGAGTAGGATGGCGGTGGTCTTGCCCGTGGAGTAGCCGCGCAGGCGGAAGCAGCTGCGACGGCGCTGGAGCTTCCTGACGATCATTGCATTGAGGGAGAAGAAGACGGAGCAGGGGAGGAGATAGACAGTCGCACAGTGCACCCAGACTAGCACATGCTGCGCAGCACTACTACTACTCCCCTTCCTCCACTTACTGTACCACCTCCAGGTAAACCATGCCACAGCTCAGGCCACCAGTAGTAAGGCGCCGCAGACACCAAACACCCCATATAGACGCCCATGATGACCCGCCGTGTGCGGGCCGGGTAGGAAACGCTATGATACTTCAACGGGTGACAGACTGCAATATAACGGTCAACGGTCAAGGGGACCGTGATCCAGATGGAGGTGTGGATGGAGGAGAACTCCAGGACCTGGACTGCCTTGTTGAGGAAGGGGGAAGGGGCGCGCCCAAAATGAAGTCCTCCAATATGAAGTCGACGAAGACGATGAGCAGGAGGACCAGAATGTCAGCGGCGAGCGCCAGAAGGTAGTTATAGGAGGACTTCTGACGCCGTAACACCAGCTGGGAGAGGATGATGACAGTGAGTATGTTGGCTGGATGAGGGGGAGGGGGAAGGTTATGAGGGTGACACAAGGGAATAGGTTTGGGAGATGAAGGGATAGGATGGGGAGGCACAGATTGGTGGTTTATGGAGGGAATGAAAGCAGAGAAGAGGAGAGGAGGAGAGTGGGCGGGAAATGTAATAGGTGAGAGTTGAGAAAGAAAGATGAGAGGGAGAGATAGAAAGCAGAGTGGAAACAAGTTGTTGCAACGAAAGAAAGGAATGGATGTGAGGGGGAGAGTATGAGCCAAGGGTCAGATATATGGGGAGATGAATGGAGACAGGAAGGAGAAGGAAGAGAGGAAAGCGATGGGGAAATTACATGAGAGGAAAAGCATGGAAGTGAAGAAAAAATAATGATGAGAGGTTGAAATTGAAAGTGGAATGAAAACAGGTTATGCCAAAGGAAAATGAAAGAGAGAGGAAGAGAGTTAGTTTTACTGGGGAGGTCATTGACAAGGAACAACAAGCACACCCCACACATGCACATGCACACACACACACACACACACACAAAAACACACGTCTACACAAAGTTTAATTTGTCTTCCATTTATTGGCATGAAGAGAACCAGATAACAACCCTTTACATAACCCTAACAAGTGTTGTGTTCGAGGCCACTTAAAGCGAGACTGGTTCAAGACCAAGACCGGAGCAAATCGAATCTGAGTCAAGACCAAAGAACGGAGGAGGGCGAGACCGTGTCAAGACTGAGATCTGGAGGGGGACAAGGGTTCCGTGACGAGTCAAGACGAGACCAGAAAAATGTCCAATTCAAGACAAATCACCACCAAAATAAGAGTTCTAAATTATTATTATGACGAAGGAACATTAGATTAACCCTTTCAAACTTTTTCAGCTAGTTGGCCGTCAAAATTGCACTGATAAATGATGGGGAATTGTAGCCTCCTCGTCCTTCTGCAGATTGCCTGCCAATGCTTGCTTGTCCCAACCAAGCACTCAAGCTAACTGGCTAAAATTGGCTAGCTTGCGAGCTAGCTACTCCCAGACACAAATGAGAGAACGCCTCACTTTGACAATTTTTCTCGCTGTGGCAGAACTGGTTAGGCTGTTTACATGTTATCTAGAATGTTACCTAGTGTAGTTCTTGAATAACTATGACTTTTTCCCCCTATATTTACTGACACTGGTCATATTCAGCAGGTGTTTTGATTTTGCAAATTCATTAGTTGTTTTGCACTCAGACGTGAGTGCTCTGAAATCGGAGAAGATAGGTAGAGTGAATTTGCGACACAAAAGATATGCTAACTGTATAACAGTCGTTTAAGTTCTTGCTAGATAACCAAATGACACCTGCATCTCTAGCTGTGTATAGCCACCAAAAAAAAACGATATGAGGGGAAAAAGTCAGTCACACCCACTCTTCCAATGGCATAAAATGACATCCACCTAGCAGCTAACTATCTAGCTAGTTATCTAGCTAACATTAGGCTCTGTGTTTTTAGCTACATAAATAGACACGCTAGCCTATTAGCCACGTTATGACTGACTTGTGATCATTGCCCTCGCTAGTTTGATTGTATTGACATTCCCAGCCTTAGTTACATGCGTCGGTTTTTGTCCAGAATATTGAGTAATTGAAACGGAAACAGTGCATGTGGAGGCAGCAAACAATGTACCAGGCCAGCTGTGATTTACAACCTGATAGCAATATGTTTTGGACTATCAAGAAATGCATTGGTGGATTATATTAATCCTATACTGAAATGTATTGGTGGATTATATTAATCTATACTGAAATGTATTGGTGGATTATATTAATCCTATACTGAAATGTATTGGTGGATTATATTAATCCTATACTGAAATGTATTGGTGGATTATATTAATCCTATACTGAAATGTATTGGTGGATTATATTAATCCTATACTGAAATGTATTGGTGGATTATATTAATCCTATACTGAAATGTATTGGTGGATTATATTAATCCTATACTGAAATGTATTGGTGGATTATATTAATCCTATACTGAAATGTATTGGTGGATTATATTAATCCTATACTGAAATGTATTGGTGGATTATATTAATCCTATACTGAAATGTATTGGTGGATTATATTAATATATACTGAAATGTATTGGTGGATTATATTAATCCTATACTGAACTGCGTTGGTGGATTATATTAATCTATACTGAACTGTATTGGTGGATTATATTAATCCTATACTGAAATGTATTGGTGGATTATATTAATCCTATACTGAACTGCATTGGTGGATTATATTAATCCTATACTGAAATGTATTGGTGGATTATATTAATCCTATACTGAAATGTATTGGTGGATTATATTAATCCTATACTGAAATGTATTGGTGGATTATATTAATCCTATACTGAAATGTATTGGTGGATTATATTAATCCTATACTGAAATGTATTGGTGGATTATATTAATCTATACTGAAATGTATTGGTGGATTATATTAATCCTATACTGAAATGTATTGGTGGATTATATTAATCCTATACTGAACTGTATTGGTGGATTATATTAATCCTATACTGAACTGTATTGGTGGATTATATTAATCCTATACTGAAATGTATTGGTGGATTATATTAATCCTATACTGAAATGTATTGGTGGATTATATTAATCCTATACTGAAATGTATTGGTGGATTATATTAATCTATACTGAACTGTATTGGTGGATTATATTAATCCTATACTGAAATGTATTGGTGGATTATATTAATCCTATACTGAAATGTATTGGTGGATTATATTAATCCTATACTGAAATGTATTGGTGGATTATATTAATCCTATACTGAAATGTATTGGTGGATTATATTAATCCTATACTGAAATGTATTGGTGGATTATATTAATCCTATACTGAAATGTATTGGTGGATTATATTAATCCTATACTGAAATGTATTGGTGGATTATATTAATCCTATACTGAAATGTATTGGTGGATTATATTAATCCTATACTGAAATGTATTGGTGGATTATATTAATCCTATACTGAAATGTATTGGTGGATTATATTAATCCTATACTGAACTGTATTGGTGGATTATATTAATCCTATACTGAAATGTATTGGTGGATTATATTAATCCTATACTGAACTGTATTGGTGGATTATATTAATCCTATACTGAAATGTATTGGTGGATTATATTAATCCTATACTGAAATGTATTGGTGGATTATATTAATCCTATACTGAACTGCGTTGGTGGATTATATTAATCCTATACTGAACTGCGTTGGTGGATTATATTAATCCTATACTGAACTGTATTGGTGGATTATATTAATCCTATACTGAACTGTATTGGTGGATTATATTAATCCTATACTGAAATGTATTGGTGGATTATATTAATCCTATACTGAACTGTATTGGTGGATTATATTAATCCTATACTGAACTGCGTTGGTGGATTATATTAATCCTATACTGAAATGTATTGGTGGATTATATTAATCCTATACTGAAATGTATTGGTGGATTATATTAATCCTATACTGAACTGCATTGGTGGATTATATTAATCCTATACTGAAATGTATTGGTGGATTATATTAATCCTATACTGAACTGGTTGGTGGTTGGTGGATTATATTAATCCTATACTGAACTGTATTGGTGGATTATATTAATCCTATACTGAAATGTATTGGTGGATTATATTAATCCTATACTGAACTGCGTTGGTGGATTATATTAATCCTATACTGAACTGCGTTGGTGGATTATATTAATCCTATACTGAATGTATTGGTGGATTATATTAATCCTACTGAACTGCGTTGGTGGATTATATTAATCCTATACTGAATGTATTGGTGGATTATATTAATCCTATACTGAACTGCGTTGGTGGATTATATTAATCCTATACTGAAATGTATTGGTGGATTATATTAATCCTATACTGAAATGTATTGGTGGATTATATTAATCCTATACTGAAAATTGGTGATTATATTAATCCTATACTGAAATGTATTGGTGGATTATATTAATCCTATACTGAAATGTATTGGTGGATTATATTAATCCTATACTGAAATGTATTGGTGGATTATATTAATCCTATACTGAAATGTATTGGTGGATTATATTAATATATACTGAACTGCATCCATCTATTCTGCCAACAATGCCTTAGTGTACGTCATGAAACGTTGAGTCAAATAGAACATATTTTTAAAACGTCTTCTAAAGTTGGTTTTGTAGCATAAACTGGGAATTTGATATTTTTGACTGATATTACGATTGTCTGTTCGTTTCATATCCGCAGAGTAGTTAAAACGCTGTCAGTTCCACTTTAAACTTTAGATCATCGGTTACTTTGCTAAAAGTGAAGTGTTTTTTGCAATGGGAATTAAAAGTTGTACATTTCAATTGGGAAATGCTTAATGGTTGTGATTTTGGATTCTTATGATTGGGGCCTACTGGCTTATTATGTCCTAGTTTATGGACTGCTTATCCGTTAACATCATGCTGTGTGTGACTGCTGTCTTTCCATCAGCCCTATGCAGTGGTGAAGTGGTGCTTGGAGAAGTGGGTATACTCTAATTCTGCCAAAAGGTTCGTCCCTCCAGTGAAGGAAAGGCACCCTGTGAAAATCCCATGTTTTCCTAATGAAAATAAATCAATAAAAAGAGAGCTTTCCTATAGATTTTTCAAATTGTCACTGTCAAAATCACACTTTTTTTAACACAAAAAAAAACTAAAATGTAAGCACTAAATATACAACAATGTTTAAACTACATCAATCTGATTGGGTGGGCCTCTGTCCACCCAGGCCGGTCCATGTCTACACCCCTGATGCAAACAGCACATGATGAAAATTGTGCATCACAAATAGCCTACCAACCAACACTTTTTCAATACCTGGTTTGCATACCCATTGTTGCCTTAGTTAGCATATACTGGTAGATACCATGTTGAAACATCTGTCCTACTCTACCAGCTACCGATGTCATTCTTCTGTGAGCTGCTCCATGACAAATCCAGTTGGGAGATGCACGCTCTTGCTGCCTGCAAATGATATTCCACTGAAACTAGGCTGTGTGCAGCACACATGTGAATATATTTCACGTCCTTTGCGTTTGTGTAGGCTACTTTGTGCATGATTTCCCTATTGTACGACATCATTGATAAGTTGTATCAGTAGGGATTAAGTAGTGAGTATATGCTTCTAGCTGCGTATACCCTCCAGTACACCACTGGCCTGAATATACCCTCCAGTACACCACTGGCCTGCGTATACCCTCCAGTACACCACTGGCCTGCGTATACCCTCCAGTACACCACTGGCCTGCGTATACCCTGGCCTGAATATACCCTCCAGTACACCACTGGCCTGCGTATACCCTCCAGTACACCACTGGCCTGCGTATACCCTCCAGTACACCACTGGCCTGCGTATACCCCCAGTACACCACTGGCCTGCGTATACCCTCCAGTACACCACTGGCCTGCGTATACCCTCCAGTACACCACTGGCCTGCGTATACCCTCCAGTACACCACTGGCCTGCGTATACCCTCCAGTACACCACTGGCCTGCGTATACCCTCCAGTACACCACTGGCCTGCGTATACCCTCCAGTACACCACTGGCCTGCGTATACCCTCCAGTACACCACTGGCCTGCGTATACCCTCCAGTACACCACTGGCCTGCGTATACCCTCCAGTACACCACTGGCCTGCGTATACCCTCCAGTACACCACTGGCCTGCGTATACCCTCCAGTACACCACTGGCCTGCGTATACCCTCCAGTACACCACTGGCCTGCGTATACCCTCCAGTACACCACTGGCCCGTATACCCTCCAGTACACCACTGGCCTGCGTATACCCTCCAGTACACCACTGGCCTGCGTATACCCTCCAGTACACCACTGGCCTGCGTATACCCTCCAGTACACCACTGGCCTGCGTATACCCTCCAGTACACCACTGGCCCTTTGTGTTTTACAAAAAGTGCTCTCCTACATAAGAGCTCTGGTGTTACAGTTGCTGTCCTGTCAGAACCACTAACCTGTCACACACTGAAGGCCTGTAGGTGCACCACGACGCAAACATGTCTATTATAGATATAAAGGCTGTTAAGATATTCATGTTTCAAGGAAGGAGTGTATATATTTGGCCTGGGGAAGTGGTTTAATGCGCTGACTGAATGGAAGCTGATAATTAGGAGTTTTTTACTCCGCTGGTCTCCGCTGGTCTCTGGGAGAAATGAGACTCTCTGAGACTGAGTCAAGACCGAGTACAAATGTTTCCGGCACCAAGACAAGACCAAGAGAGTCAATATGTGGTCTCGAGACCGGACTACTACAATACTGACCCTAACCCCTTTCTAAAGACTAATCATTTGCTCAGTAGAATATTGCCTGTGACCATTTTTCCCTCTCCTCTCCTCTCCTCTCCTCTCCTCTCCTCTCCTCTCCTCTCCTCAACCTTCCCTCTCTCTCTCACTCCCGACTCCCTTCCCCCTTTCAACCTCATCCTTCACTCCCTCCCTTTCTCCCCATATCCTTCCCCTCCTCCACCCTCCACCTGCTGCGTTGCGAGGGGGGACTTGCGGGTCCGTTAGTTAGCCCGATTAAATAATAATATACGGCGCCACAACAAAACCAGGGAACAATGACAGCGCACCGTCACGTCCTTGCTGAGTCGTTGAGGCTCCGGCTGGCCCAGATAAACAGTCCAAGGACACCACCCTCTCTCTCCCTCTGTGTTTTCCTTCACCACTTGATTCTTCCTCCTCTCCTCACACCTTCACTCTTTCTTTTCTTTTCTTTTCTTCCCTTGCTTCTTCTTCCATCCTTTCTCTCCCTTTTCACTCCTCATTCACCTCTTTCTTTGCTCTCTAACTCCCTCCCTCACATTCCTTATTTCCTCTCTCCTTCTGTCCCTCCCTTCTGTCCCTCCCTTCTATCCTTGATGGAGCATGGGGAATGACTCAGGGGACATGGAGGGACAATCACAGTTTTCTATAATTTTCTCCCAGTCTCACTCCCTCCCTCCCACCCTTCTTAAGGGTCGTGCTGGGCCATGGTGAATTGTTCATGAGCAAGATGTGGGTGATAATCACAGTTTTCTATAACTTCAGCCCCCTCCCTCTCTCTCTCTCTCTCTCTCTCTCTACCTCTCCCTCCCTCCATCTCTCCCTCCCTGCATCCCTCCCTCCCTCTGTCATGCTGGGACAATCACAGTTTTCTATTATTTCCTCCCTCCCTCCATCCCTCCCCTCTTCCTGGGACTCTCTGCCAGTAGTAGGAGAAACGTGGACACAAAGGGGTCTATATGATTTAGCCTGCTGTTGCTAAGGCAAAACCAACTGTGTGTATGCATATGTGTGTGTGTGTGTGTGTGTGTGTGTGTGTGTGTGTGTGTGTGTGTGTGTGTGTGTGTGTGTGTGTGTGTGTGTGTGTGTGTGTGTGTGTGTGTGTGTGTGATTTATTGTGGGTCAATGTGTAAGTACATGTGTGTGTGTACATGTGTAAGTACATGTGTGTGTACATGTGTAAGTACATGCTTGTGTACATGCGTGTACATGTAGGGAGAGTACATGTACGTGTGTACATGTGTAAGTACATGCGTGTGTACATGTGTAAGTACATGCGTGTGTACATGTATGAGAGTACATGCGTGTGTACATGTGTAAGTACATGCGAAATACATGCGTGTGTACATGTGTAAGTACATGCGTGTGTACATGTGTAAGTACATGCGTGTGTACATGTGTAAGTACATGCGTGTGTACATGTGTAAGTACATGCGTGTGTACATGTAGTGGCTTCCTTTCGTCTTTACCATAGCCACTGCCCAAGCCTGGAAGCGGGGTTGTTTGGTACGCATACAGTCCACACTCAAGGTTTCCAAAGCCAAACATTCAATGACATCCAGGGATATGGTGCAACAAAAATGTTTATTCTTCTTATATCTAACAAATAAATGAGTCTCCAATCAACTTAAAGCACAAAATACTTCTGATATGGAAAAAATACATATTATGACCTGTATGTCTGTATGTCTGTATGGTCTAAAAAACTATACCGCTCCCGCATCTAGCAAGGACTCCTCTCCCGAAGGCCCAACTTCCTGCCTTTATCCTAACACACTTACCACAATACAATGAATAGGCAAGAGGGGCCAAAAAACTGAGTTACACTAACAACAAATGAATATATCTCAATCAGGTAAATATAAAATCATAAAGGCACGTACTAATATTTCATCATTTACATTAATATTTAATATATTTACACAAATATACATGGAGCTCCATATGTTCGGTCTTTTATACAAATATGTCCAAATCGGCTCTAACAGTACAT
>NW_026282629.1:0-31019 GCF_023373465.1 Oncorhynchus keta
TATAGTCTCATTATTACCTCAACTACCTGGTACCCTGCACATTGACTCAGTACTGGTACTCCTTATAGTCTCATTATTACCTCAACTACCTGGTACCCTGCACATTGACTCAGTACTGGTACTCCTTATAGTCTCATTATTACCTCAACTACCTGGTACCCTGCACATTGACTCAGTACTGGTACTCCTTATAGTCTCATTATTACCTCAACTACCTGGTACCCTGCACATTGACTCAGTACTGGTACTCCTTATAGTCTCATTATTACCTCAACTACCTGGTACCCTGCACATTGACTCAGTACTGGTACTCCTTATAGTCTCATTATTACCTCAACTACCTGGTACCCTGCACATTGACTCAGTACTGGTACTCCTTATAGTCTCATTATTACCTCAACTACCTGGTACCCTGCACATTGACATTGACTCAGTACTGGTACTCCTTATAGTCTCATTATTACCTCAACTACCTGGTACCCTGCACATTGACTCAGTACTGGTACTCCTTATAGTCTCATTATTACCTCAACTACCTGGTACCCTGCACATTGACTCAGTACTTATAGTCTCATTATTACCTCAACTACCTGGTACCCTGCACATTGACTCAGTACTGGTACTCCTTATAGTCTCATTATTACCTCAACTACCTGGTACCCTGCACATTGACTCAGTACTGGTACTCCTTATAGTCTCATTATTACCTCAACTACCTGGTACCCTGCACATTGACTCAGTACTGGTACTCCTTATAGTCTCATTATTACCTCAACTACCTGGTACCCTGCACATTGACTCAGTACTGGTACTCCTTATAGTCTCATTATTACCTCAACTACCTGGTACCCTGCACATTGACTCAGTACTGGTACTGCACATTGACTATAGTCTCATTATTACCTCAACTACCTGGTACCCTGCACATTGACTCAGTACTGGTACTCCTTATAGTCTCATTATTACCTCAACTACCTGGTACCCTGCACATTGACTCAGTACTGGTACTCCTTATAGTCTCATTATTACCTCAACTACCTGGTACCCTGCACATTGACTCAGTACTGGTACTCCTTATAGTCTCATTATTACCTCAACTACCTGGTACCCTGCACATTGACTCAGTACTGGTACTCCTTATAGTCTCATTATTACCTCAACTACCTGGTACCCTGCACATTGACTCAGTACTGGTACTCCTTATAGTCTCATTATTACCTCAACTACCTGGTACCCTGCACATTGACTCAGTACTGGTACTCCTTATAGTCTCATTATTACCTCAACTACCTGGTACCCTGCACATTGACTCAGTACTGGTACTCCTTATAGTCTCATTATTACCTCAACTACCTGGTACCCTGCACATTGACTCAGTACTGGTACTCCTTATAGTCTCATTATTACCTCAACTACCTGGTACCCTGCACATTGACTCAGTACTGGTACTCCTTATAGTCTCATTATTACCTCAACTACCTGGTACCCTGCACATTGACTCAGTACTGGTACTCCTCATAGTCTCATTATTACCTCAACTACCTGGTACCCTGCACATTGACTCAGTACTGGTACTCAGTACTTATAGTCTCATTATTACCTCAACTACCTGGTACCCTGCACATTGACTCAGTACTGGTACTCCTTATAGTCTCATTATTACCTCAACTACCTGGTACCCTGCACATTGACTCAGTACTGGTACTCCTTATAGTCTCATTATTACCTCAACTACCTGGTACCCTGCACATTGACTCAGTACTGGTACTCCTTATAGTCTCATTATTACCTCAACTACCTGGTACCCTGCACATTGACTCAGTACTGGTACTCCTTATAGTCTCATTATTACCTCAACTACCTGGTACCCTGCACATTGACTCAGTACTGGTACTCCTTATAGTCTCATTATTACCTCAACTACCTGGTACCCTGCACATTGACTCAGTACTGGTACTCCTTATAGTCTCATTATTACCTCAACTACCTGGTACCCTGCACATTGACTCAGTACTGGTACTATTTATAGTCTCATTATTACCTCAACTACCTGGTACCCTGCACATTGACTCAGTACTGGTACTCCTTATAGTCTCATTATTACCTCAACTACCTGGTACCCTGCACATTGACTCAGTACTGGTACTCCTTATAGTCTCATTATTACCTCAACTACCTGGTACCCTGCACATTGACTCAGTACTGGTACTCCTTATAGTCTCATTATTACCTCAACTACCTGGTACCCTGCACATTGACTCAGTACTGGTACTCCTTATAGTCTCATTATTACCTCAACTCAACTACCTGGTACCCTTATAGTCTCATTATTACAATACCTGGACCCTCATTGACTCAGTACTGGTACTCCTTATAGTCTCATTATTACCTCAACTACCTGGTACCCTGCACATTGACTCAGTACTGGTACTCCTTATAGTCTCATTATTACCTCAACTACCTGGTACCCTGCACATTGACTCAGTACTGGTACTCCTTATAGTCTCATTATTACCTCAACTACCTGGTACCCTGCACATTGACTCAGTACTGGTACTCCTTATAGTCTCATTATTACCTCAACTACCTGGTACCCTGCACATTGACTCAGTACTGGTACTCCTTATAGTCTCATTATTACCTCAACTACCTGGTACCCTGCACATTGACTCAGTACTGGTACTCCTTATAGTCTCATTATTACCTCAACTACCTGGTACCCTGCACATTGACTCAGTACTGGTACTCCTTATAGTCTCATTATTACCTCAACTACCTGGTACCCTGCACATTGACTCAGTACTGGTACTCCTTATAGTCTCATTATTACCTCAACTACCTGGTACCCTGCACATTGACTCAGTACTGGTACTCCTTATAGTCAACTACCTGGTACCCTGCACATTGACTCAGTTGGTATCCTTATAGTCTCATTCATATTACCTCAACTACCTGGTACCCTGCACATTGACTCAGTACTGGTACTCCTTATAGTCTCATTATTACCTCAACTACCTGGTACCCTGCACATTGACTCAGTACTGGTACTCCTTATAGTCTCATTATTACCTCAACTACCTGGTACCCTGCACATTGACTCAGTACTGGTACTCCTTATAGTCTCATTATTACCTCAACTACCTGGTACCCTGCACATTGACTCAGTACTGGTACTCCTTATAGTCTCATTATTACCTCAACTACCTGGTACCCTGCACATTGACTCAGTACTGGTACTCCTTATAGTCTCATTATTACCTCAACTACCTGGTACCCTGCACATTGACTCAGTACTGGTACTCCTTATAGTCTCATTATTACCTCAACTACCTGGTACCCTGCACATTGACTCAGTACTGGTACTCCTTATAGTCTCATTATTACCTCAACTACCTGGTACCCTGCACATTGACTCAGTACTGGTACTCCTTATAGTCTCATTATTACCTCAACTACCTGGTACCCTGCACATTGACTCAGTACTGGTACTCCTTATAGTCTCATTATTACCTCAACTACCTGGTACCCTGCACATTGACTCAGTACTGGTACTCCTTATAGTCTCATTATTACCTCAACTACCTGGTACCCTGCACATTGACTCAGTACTGGTACTCCTTATAGTCTCATTATTACCTCAACTACCTGGTACCCTGCACATTGACTCAGTACTGGTACTCCTTATAGTCTCATTATTACCTCAACTACCTGGTACCCTGCACATTGACTCAGTACTGGTACTCCTTATAGTCTCATTATTACCTCAACTACCTGGTACCCTGCACATTGACTCAGTACTGGTACTCCTTATAGTCTCATTATTACCTCAACTACCTGGTACCCTGCACATTGACTCAGTACTGGTACTCAGTACTGGTACTCCTTATAGTCTCATTATTACCTCAACTACCTGGTACCCTGCACATTGACTCAGTACTGGTACTCCTTATAGTCTCATTATTACCTCAACTACCTGGTACCCTGCACATTGACTCAGTACTGGTACTCCTTATAGTCTCATTATTACCTCAACTACCTGGTACCCTGCACATTGACTCAGTACTGGTACTCCTCTTAGTCTCATTATTACCTCAACTACCTGGTACCCTGCACATTGACTCAGTACTGGTACTCCTTATAGTCTCATTATTACCTCAACTACCTGGTACCCTGCACATTGACTCAGTACTGGTACTCCTTATAGTCTCATTATTACCTCAACTACCTGGTACCCTGCACATTGACTCAGTACTGGTACTCCTTATAGTCTCATTATTACCTCAACTACCTGGTACCCTGCACATTGACTCAGTACTGGTACTCCTTATAGTCTCATTATTACCTCAACTACCTGGTACCCTGCACATTGACTCAGTACTGCACATTGTCAGTACTGGTACTCCTTATAGTCTCATTATTACCTCAACTACCTGGTACCCTGCACATTGACTCAGTACTGGTACTCCTTATAGTCTCATTATTACCTCAACTACCTGGTACCCTGCACATTGACTCAGTACTGGTACTCCTTATAGTCTCATTATTACCTCAACTACCTGGTACCCTGCACATTGACTCAGTACTGGTACTCCTTATAGTCTCATTATTACCTCAACTACCTGGTACCCTGCACATTGACTCAGTACTGGTACTCCTTATAGTCTCATTATTACCTCAACTACCTGGTACCCTGCACATTGACTCAGTACTGGTACTCCTTATAGTCTCATTATTACCTCAACTACCTGGTACCCTGCACATTGACTCAGTACTGGTAGTCTCATTATTCCTTATAGTCTCATTATTACCTCAACTACCTGGTACCCTGCACATTGACTCAGTACTGGTACTTATAGTCTCATTATTACCTCAACTACCTGGTACCCTGCACATTGACTCAGTACTGGTACTCCTTATAGTCTCATTATTACCTCAACTACCTGGTACCCTGCACATTGACTCAGTACTGGTACTCCTTATAGTCTCATTATTACCTCAACTACCTGGTACCCTGCACATTGACTCAGTACTGGTACTCCTTATAGTCTCATTATTACCTCAACTACCTGGTACCCTGCACATTGACTCAGTACTGGTACTCCTTATAGTCTCATTATTACCTCAACTACCTGGTACCCTGCACATTGACTCAGTACTGGTACTCCTTATAGTCTCATTATTACCTCAACTACCTGGTACCCTGCACATTGACTCAGTACTGGTACTCCTTATAGTCTCATTATTACCTCAACTACCTGGTACCCTGCACATTGACTCAGTACTGGTACTCCTTATAGTCTCATTATTACCTCAACTACCTGGTACCCTGCACATTGACTCAGTACTGGTGACTCAGTACTGGTACTTATAGTCTCATTATTACCTCAACTACCTGGTACCCTGCACATTGACTCAGTACTGGTACTCCTTATAGTCTCATTATTACCTCAACTACCTGGTACCCTGCACATTGACTCAGTACTGGTACTCCTTATAGTCTCATTATTACCTCAACTACCTGGTACCCTGCACATTGACTCAGTACTGGTACTCCTTATAGTCTCATTATTACCTCAACTACCTGGTACCCTGCACATTGACTCAGTACTGGTACTCCTTATAGTCTCATTATTACCTCAACTACCTGGTACCCTGCACATTGACTCAGTACTGGTACTCCTTATAGTCTCATTATTACCTCAACTACCTGGTACCCTGCACATTGACTCAGTACTGGTACTCCTTATAGTCTCATTATTACCTCAACTACCTGGTACCCTGCACATTGACTCAGTACTGGTACTCCTTATAGTCTCATTATTACCTCAACTACCTGGTACCCTGCACATTGACTCAGTACTGGTACTCCTTTTAGAGTCATTATTACCTCAACTACCTGGTACCCTGCACATTGACTCAGTACTGGTACTCCTTATAGTCTCATTATTACCTCAACTACCTGGTACCCTGCACATTGACTCAGTACTGGTACTCCTTATAGTCTCATTATTACCTCAACTACCTGGTACCCTGCACATTGACTCAGTACTGGTACTCCTTATAGTCTCATTATTACCTCAACTACCTGGTACCCTGCACATTGACTCAGTACTGGTACTCCTTATAGTCTCATTATTACCTCAACTACCTGGTACCCTGCACATTGACTCAGTACTGGTACTCCTTATAGTCTCATTATTACCTCAACTACCTGGTACCCTGCACATTGACTCAGTACTGGTACTCCTTATAGTCTCATTATTACCTCAACTACCTGGTACCCTGCACATTGACTCAGTACTGGTACTCCTTATAGTCTCATTATTACCTCAACTACCTGGTACCCTGCACATTGACTCAGTACTGGTACTCCTTATAGTCTCATTATTACCTCAACTACCTGGTACCCTGCACATTGACTCAGTACTGGTACCTCAACTACCTTATAGTCTCATTATTACCTCAACTACCTGGTACCCTGCACATTGACTCAGTACTGGTACTCCTTATAGTCTCATTATTACCTCAACTACCTGGTACCCTGCACATTGACTCAGTACTGGTACTCCTTATAGTCTCATTATTACCTCAACTACCTGGTACCCTGCACATTGACTCAGTACTGGTACTCCTTATAGTCTCATTATTACCTCAACTACCTGGTACCCTGCACATTGACTCAGTACTGGTACTAGTCTCATTATTCCTTATAGTCTCATTATTACCTCAACTACCTGGTACCCTGCACATTGACTCAGTACTGGTACTCCTTATAGTCTCATTATTACCTCAACTACCTGGTACCCTGCACATTGACTCTACCTGGTACTGCACATTGTACTGGTACTCCTTATAGTCTCATTATTACCTCAACTACCTGGTACCCTGCACATTGACTCAGTACTGGTACTCCTTATAGTCTCATTATTACCTCAACTACCTGGTACCCTGCACATTGACTCAGTACTGGTACTCCTTATAGTCTCATTATTACCTCAACTACCTGGTACCCTGCACATTGACTCAGTACTGGTACTCCTTATAGTCTCATTATTACCTCAACTACCTGGTACCCTGCACATTGACTCAGTACTGGTACTCCTTATAGTCTCATTATTACCTCAACTACCTGGTACCCTGCACATTGACTCAGTACTGGTACTCCTTATAGTCTCATTATTACCTCAACTACCTGGTACCCTGCACATTGACTCAGTACTGGTACTCCTTATAGTCTCATTATTACCTCAACTACCTGGTACCCTGCACATTGACTCAGTACTGGTCTCTCCTTATAGTCTCATTATTACCTCAACTACCTGGTACCCTGCACATTGACTCAGTACTGGTACTCCTTATAGTCTCATTATTACCTCAACTACCTGGTACCCTGCACATTGACTCAGTACTGGTACTCCTTATAGTCTCATTATTACCTCAACTACCTGGTACCCTGCACATTGACTCAGTACTGGTACTCCTTATAGTCTCATTATTACCTCAACTACCTGGTACCCTGCACATTGACTCAGTACTGGTACTCCTTATAGTCTCATTATTACCTCAACTACCTGGTACCCTGCACATTGACTCAGTACTGGTACTCCTTATAGTCTCATTATTACCTCAACTACCTGGTACCCTGCACATTGACTCAGTACTGGTACTCCTTATAGTCTCATTATTACTACCTGGTACCCTCAACTGACCTGGTACTCCTTATAGTCTCCTACCTGGTACCCTGCACATTGACTCAGTACTGGTACCCTTAAAGCACATTGACTGCACATTGACTACAGTACTGGTAGTCTCATTATTACCTTATAGTCTCATTATTACCTCAACTACCTGGTACCCTGCACATTGACTCAGTACTGGTACTCCTTATAGTCTCATTATTACCTCAACTACCTGGTACCCTGCACATTGACTCAGTACTGGTACTCCTTATAGTCTCATTATTACCTCAACTACCTGGTACCCTGCACATTGACTCAGTACTGGTACTCCTTATAGTCTCATTATTACCTCAACTACCTGGTACCCTGCACATTGACTCAGTACTGGTACTCCTTATAGTCTCATTATTACCTCAACTACCTGGTACCCTGCACATTGACTCAGTACTGGTACTCCTTATAGTCTCATTATTACCTCAACTACCTGGTACCCTGCACATTGACTCAGTACTGGTACTCCTTATAGTCTCATTATTACCTCAACTACCTGGTACCCTGCACATTGACTCAGTACTGGTACTCATTATTTATAGTCTCATTATTACCTCAACTACCTGGTACCCTGCACATTGACTCAGTACTGGTACTCCTTATAGTCTCATTATTACCTCAACTACCTGGTACCCTGCATTGACATTGACTCAGTACTGGACTCAGTACTGGTACTCCTTATAGTCTCATTATTACCTCAACTACCTGGTACCCTGCACATTGACTCAGTACTGGTACTCCTTATAGTCTCATTATTACCTCAACTACCTGGTACCCTGCACATTGACTCAGTACTGGTACTCCTTATAGTCTCATTATTACCTCAACTACCTGGTACCCTGCACATTGACTCAGTACTGGTACTCCTTATAGTCTCATTATTACCTCAACTACCTGGTACCCTGCACATTGACTCAGTACTGGTACTCCTTATAGTCTCATTATTACCTCAACTACCTGGTACCCTGCACATTGACTCAGTACTGGTACTCCTTATAGTCTCATTATTACCTCAACTACCTGGTACCCTGCACATTGACTCAGTACTGGTACTCCTTATAGTCTCATTATTACCTCAACTACCTGGTACCCTGCACATTGACTCAGTACTGGTACTCCATTGATAGTCTCATTATTACCTCAACTACCTGGTACCCTGCACATTGACTCAGTACTGGTACTCCTTATAGTCTCATTATTACCTCAACTACCTGGTACCCTGCACATTGACTCAGTACTGGTACTCCTTATAGTCTCATTATTACCTCAACTACCTGGTACCCTGCACATTGACTCAGTACTGGTACTCCTTATAGTCTCATTATTACCTCAACTACCTGGTACCCTGCACATTGACTCAGTACTGGTACTCCTTATAGTCTCATTATTACCTCAACTACCTGGTACCCTGCACATTGACTCAGTACTGGTACTCCTTATAGTCTCATTATTACCTCAACTACCTGGTACCCTGCACATTGACTCAGTACTGGTACTCCTTATAGTCTCATTATTACCTCAACTACCTGGTACCCTGCACATTGACTCAGTACTGGTACTCCTTATAGTCTCATTATTACCTCAACTACCTGGTACCC
This sequence comes from Oncorhynchus keta, assembly GCF_023373465.1. Taxonomy (NCBI): domain Eukaryota; kingdom Metazoa; phylum Chordata; class Actinopteri; order Salmoniformes; family Salmonidae; genus Oncorhynchus; species Oncorhynchus keta. The sequence continues at coordinate 9,329 of NW_026282629.1, forward strand.
TGCACATTGACTCAGTACTGGTACTCCTTATAGTCTCATTATTACCTCAACTACCTGGTACCCTGCACATTGACTCAGTACTGGTACTCCTTATAGTCTCATTATTACCTCAACTACCTGCACATTACCCTGCACATTGACTCAGTACTGGTACTCCTTATAGTCTCATTATTACCTCAACTACCTGGTACCCTGCACATTGACTCAGTACTGGTACTCCTTATAGTCTCATTATTACCTCAACTACCTGGTACCCTGCACATTGACTCAGTACTGGTACTCCTTATAGTCTCATTATTACCTCAACTACCTGGTACCCTGCACATTGACTCAGTACTGGTACTCCTTATAGTCTCATTATTACCTCAACTACCTGGTACCCTGCACATTGACTCAGTACTGGTACTCCTTATAGTCTCATTATTACCTCAACTACCTGGTACCCTGCACATTGACTCAGTACTGGTACTCCTTATAGTCTCATTATTACCTCAACTACCTGGTACCCTGCACATTGACTCAGTACTGGTACTCCTTATAGTCTCATTATTACCTCAACTACCTGGTACCCTGCACATTGACTCAGTACTGGTACTCCTTATAGTCTCATTATTACCTCAACTACCTGGTACCCTGCACATTGACTCAGTACTGGTACTCCTTATAGTCTCATTATTACCTCAACTACCTGGTACCCTGCACATTGACTCAGTACTGGTACTCCTTATAGTCTCATTATTACCTCAACTACCTGGTACCCTGCACATTGACTCAGTACTGGTACTCCTTATAGTCTCATTATTACCTCAACTACCTGGTACCCTGCACATTGACTCAGTACTGGTACTCCTTATAGTCTCATTATTACCTCAACTACCTGGTACCCTGCACATTGACTCAGTACTGGTACTCCTTATAGTCTCATTATTACCTCAACTACCTGGTACCCTGCACATTGACTCAGTACTGGTACTCCTTATAGTCTCATTATTACCTCAACTACCTGGTACCCTGCACATTGACTCAGTACTGGTACTCCTTATAGTCTCATTATTACCTCAACTACCTGGTACCCTGCACATTGACTCAGTACTGGTACTCCTTATAGTCTCATTATTACCTCAACTACCTGGTACCCTGCACATTGACTCAGTACTGGTACTCCTTATAGTCTCATTATTACCTCAACTACCTGGTACCCTGCACATTGACTCAGTACTGGTACTCCTTATAGTCTCATTATTCTCATTACCTTACCCTCAACTGACCTGGTACCCTTGCAGTCTCATTATTACCTCAACTACCTGGTACTCCTTATAGTACTGGTACTCTTATAGTCTCATTATTACCTCAACTACCTGGTACCCTGCACATTGACTCAGTACTGGTACTCCTTATAGTCTCATTATTACCTCAACTACCTGGTACCCTGCACATTGACTCAGTACTGGTACTCCTTATAGTCTCATTATTACCTCAACTACCTGGTACCCTGCACATTGACTCAGTACTGGTACTCCTTATAGTCTCATTATTACCTCAACTACCTGGTACCCTGCACATTGACTCAGTACTGGTACTCCTTATAGTCTCATTATTACCTCAACTACCTGGTACCCTGCACATTGACTCAGTACTGGTACTCCTTATAGTCTCATTATTACCTCAACTACCTGGTACCCTGCACATTGACTCAGTACTGGTACTCCTTATAGTCTCATTATTACCTCAACTACCTGGTACCCTGCACATTGACTCAGTACTGGTACTCCTTATAGTCTCATTATTACCTCAACTACCTGGTACCCTGCACATTGACTCAGTACTGGTACTCCTTATAGTCTCATTATTACCTCAACTACCTGGTACCCTGCACATTGACTCAGTACTGGTACTCCTTATAGTCTCATTATTACCTCAACTACCTGGTACCCTGCACATTGACATTGACTCAGTACTCAACTACCTACCCTGCACATTGACTCAGTACTGGTCTCATTCATTATTACCTCAACTACCTGGTACCCTGCACATTGACTCAGTACTGGTACTCCTTATAGTCTCATTATTACCTCAACTACCTGGTACCCTGCACATTGACTCAGTACTGGTACTCCTTATAGTCTCATTATTACCTCAACTACCTGGTACCCTGCACATTGACTCAGTACTGGTACTCCTTATAGTCTCATTATTACCTCAACTACCTGGTACCCTGCACATTGACTCAGTACTGGTACTCCTTATAGTCTCATTATTACCTCAACTACCTGGTACCCTGCACATTGACTCAGTACTGGTACTCCTTATAGTCTCATTATTACCTCAACTACCTGGTACCCTGCACATTGACTCAGTACTGGTACTCCTTATAGTCTCATTATTACCTCAACTACCTGGTACCCCACATTGACTCAGTACATTGACTCAACTACCTGGTACCCTACTGACTCAGTACTGGTCCTTATAGTCTCATTATTACCTCAACTACCTGGTACCCTGCACATTGACTCAGTACTGGTACTCCTTATAGTCTCATTATTACCTCAACTACCTGGTACCCTGCACATTGACTCAGTACTGGTACTCCTTATAGTCTCATTATTACCTCAACTACCTGGTACCCTGCACATTGACTCAGTACTGGTCTCTATTACCTACTACCTGGTCTCATTATTACCTCAACTACCTGGTACCCTGCACATTGACTCAGTACTGGTACTCCTTATAGTCTCATTATTACCTCAACTACCTGGTACCCTGCACATTGACTCAGTACTGGTACTCCTTATAGTCTCATTATTACCTCAACTACCTGGTACCCTGCACATTGACTCAGTACTGGTACTCCTTATAGTCTCATTATTACCTCAACTACCTGGTACCCTGCACATTGACTCAGTACTGGTACTCCTTATAGTCTCATTATTACCTCAACTACCTGGTACCCTGCACATTGACTCAGTACTGGTACTCCTTATAGTCTCATTATTACCTCAACTACCTGGTACCCTGCACATTGACTCAGTACTGGTACTCCTTATAGTCTCATTATTACCTCAACTACCTGGTACCCTGCACATTGACTCAGTACTGGTACTCCTTATAGTCTCATTATTACCTCAACTACCTGGTACCCTGCACATTGACTCAGTACTGGTACTCCTTATAGTCTCATTATTACCTCAACTACCTGGTACCCTGCACATTGACTCAGTACTGGTACTCCTTATAGTCTCATTATTACCTCAACTACCTGGTACCCTGCACATTGACTCAGTACTGGTACTCCTTATAGTCTCATTATTACCTCAACTACCTGGTACCCTGCACATTGACTCAGTACTGGTACTCCTTATAGTCTCATTATTACCTCAACTACCTGGTACCCTGCACATTGACTCAGTACTGGTACTCCTTATAGTCTCATTATTACCTCAACTACCTGGTACCCTGCACATTGACTCAGTACTGGTACTCCTTATAGTCTCATTATTACCTCAACTACCTGGTACCCTGCACATTGACTCAGTACTGGTACTCCTTATAGTCTCATTATTACCTCAACTACCTGGTGACCCTGTCTCACAATTGACTCAGTACTGGTACTCCTTATAGTCTCATTATTACCTCAACTACCTGGTACCCTGCACATTGACTCAGTACTGGTACTCCTTATAGTCTCATTATTACCTCAACTACCTGGTACCCTGCACATTGACTCAGTACTGGTACTCCTTATAGTCTCATTATTACCTCAACTACCTGGTACCCTGCACATTGACTCAGTACTGGTACTCCTTATAGTCTCATTATTACCTCAACTACCTGGTACCCTGCACATTGACTCAGTACTGGTACTCCTTATAGTCTCATTATTACCTCAACTACCTGGTACCCTGCACATTGACTCAGTACTGGTACTCCTTATAGTCTCATTATTACCTCAACTACCTGGTACCCTGCACATTGACTCAGTACTGGTACTCCTTATAGTCTCATTATTACCTCAACTACCTGGTACCCTGCACATTGACTCAGTACTGGTACTCCTTATAGTCTCATTATTACCTCAACTACCTGGTACCCCTGCACATTGACTCAGTACTGGTACTCCTTATAGTCTCATTATTACCTCAACTACCTGGTACCCTGCACATTGACTCAGTACTGGTACTCCTTATAGTCTCATTATTACCTCAACTACCTGGTACCCTGCACATTGACTCAGTACTGGTACTCCTTATAGTCTCATTATTACCTCAACTACCTGGTACCCTGCACATTGACTCAGTACTGGTACTCCTTATAGTCTCATTATTACCTCAACTACCTGGTACCCTGCACATTGACTCAGTACTGGTACTCCTTATAGTCTCATTATTACCTCAACTACCTGGTACCCTGCACATTGACTCAGTACTGGTACTCCTTATAGTCTCATTATTACCTCAACTACCTGGTACCCTGCCTGCACATTGACTCACCTGGTACTGCACATTGTACTACCTTATAGTCTCATTATTACCTCAACTACCTGGTACCCTGCATTGACATTGACTCTTATAGTACATTGACTCAGTACTGGTACTCTTATAGTCTCATTATTACCTCAACTACCTGGTACCCTGCACATTGACTATAGTCTCATTATTACCTCAACTACCTGGTACCCTGCACATTGACTCAGTACTGGTACTCCTTATAGTCTCATTATTACCTCAACTACCTGGTACCCTGCACATTGACTCAGTACTGGTACTCCTTATAGTCTCATTATTACCTCAACTACCTGGTACCCTGCATTGACATTGACTCCTTATAGTCTCATTATTACCTCAACTACTGGTGCACATTGACTCAGTACTGGTACTCTTATAGTCTCATTATTACCTCAACTACCTGGTACCCTGCACATTGACTCAGTACTGGTACTCCTTATAGTCTCATTATTACCTCAACTACCTGGTACCCTGCACATTGACTCAGTACTGGTACTCCTTATAGTCTCATTATTACCTCAACTACCTGGTACCCTGCACATTGACTCAGTACTGGTACTCCTTATAGTCTCATTATTACCTCAACTACCTGGTACCCTGCACATTGACTCAGTACTGGTACTCCTTATAGTCTCATTATTACCTCAACTACCTGGTACCCTGCACATTGACTCAGTACTGGTACTCCTTATAGTCTCATTATTACCTCAACTACCTGGTACCCTGCACATTGACTCAGTACTGGTACTCCTTATAGTCTCATTATTACCTCAACTACCTGGTACCCTGCACATTGACTCAGTACTGGTACTCCTTATAGTCTCATTATTACCTCAACTACCTGGTACCCTGCACATTGACTCAGTACTGGTACTCCTTATAGTCTCATTATTACCTCAACTACCTGGTACCCTGCACATTGACTCAGTACTGGTACTGCACATTTATAGTCTCATTATTACCTCAACTACCTGGTACCCTGCACATTGACTCAGTACTGGTACTCCTTATAGTCTCATTATTACCTCAACTACCTGGTACCCTGCACATTGACTCAGTACTGGTACTCCTTATAGTCTCATTATTACCTCAACTACCTGGTACCCTGCACATTGACTCAGTACTGGTACTCCTTATAGTCTCATTATTACCTCAACTACCTGGTACCCTGCACATTGACTCAGTACTGGTACTCCTTATAGTCTCATTATTACCTCAACTACCTGGTACCCTGCACATTGACTCAGTACTGGTACTCCTTATAGTCTCATTATTACCTCAACTACCTGGTACCCTGCACATTGACTCAGTACTGGTACTCCTTATAGTCTCATTATTACCTCAACTACCTGGTACCCTGCACATTGACTCAGTACTGGTACTCCTTATAGTCTCATTATTACCTCAACTACCTGGTACCCTGCACATTGACTCAGTACTGGTACTCCTTATAGTCTCATTATTACCTCAACTACCTGGTACCCTGCACATTGACTCAGTACTGGTACTCCTTATAGTCTCATTATTACCTCAACTACCTGGTACCCTGCACATTGACTCAGTACTCTTATAGTCTCATTATTACCTCAACTGGTAGTCTCATTATTAGTCTCCTCAACTACCTGGTACCCTGCACATTGACTCAGTACTGGTACTCCTTATAGTCTCATTATTACCTCAACTACCTGGTACCCTGCACATTGACTCAGTACTGGTACTCCTTATAGTCTCATTATTACCTCAACTACCTGGTACCCTGCACATTGACTCAGTACTGGTACTCCTTATAGTCTCATTATTACCTCAACTACCTGGTACCCTGCACATTGACTCAGTACTGGTACTCCTTATAGTCTCATTATTACCTCAACTACCTGGTACCCTGCACATTGACTCAGTACTGGTACTCCTTATAGTCTCATTATTACCTCAACTACCTGGTACCCTGCACATTGACTCAGTACTGGTACTCCTTATAGTCTCATTATTACCTCAACTACCTGGTACCCTGCACATTGACTCAGTACTGGTACTCCTTATAGTCTCATTATTACCTCAACTACCTGGTACCCTGCACATTGACTCAGTACTGGTACTCCTTATAGTCTCATTATTACCTCAACTACCTGGTACCCTGCACATTGACTCAGTACTGGTACTCCTTATAGTCTCATTATTACCTCAACTACCTGGTACCCTGCACATTGACTCAGTACTGGTACTCCTTATAGTCTCATTATTACCTCAACTACCTGGTACCCTGCACATTGACTCAGTACTGGTACTCCTTATAGTCTCATTATTACCTCAACTACCTGGTACCCTGCACATTGACTCAGTACTGGTACTCCTTATAGTCTCATTATTACCTCAACTACCTGGTACCCTGCACATTGACTCAGTACTGGTACTCCTTATAGTCTCATTATTACCTCAACTACCTGGTACCCTGCACATTGACTCAGTACTGGTACTCCTTATAGTCTCATTATTACCTCAACTACCTGGTACCCTGCACATTGACTCAGTACTGGTACTCCTTATAGTCTCATTATTACCTCAACTACCTGGTACCCTGCACATTGACTCAGTACTGGTACTCCTTATAGTCTCATTATTACCTCAACTACCTGGTACCCTGCACATTGACTCAGTACTGGTACTCCTTATAGTCTCATTATTACCTCAACTACCTGGTACCCTGCACATTGACTCAGTACTGGTACTCCTTATAGTCTCATTATTACCTCAACTACCTGGTACCCTGCACATTGACTCAGTACTGGTACTCCTTATAGTCTCATTATTACCTCAACTACCTGGTACCCTGCACATTGACTCAGTACTGGTACTCCTTATAGTCTCATTATTACCTCAACTACCTGGTACCCTGCACATTGACTCAGTACTGGTACTCCTTATAGTCTCATTATTACCTCAACTACCTGGTACCCTGCACATTGACTCAGTACTGGTACTCCTTATAGTCTCATTATTACCTCAACTACCTGGTACCCTGCACATTGACTCAGTACTGGTCAACTACCTGGTACCCTAGTCTCATTATTACCTCAACTACCTGGTACCCTGCACATTGACTCAGTACTGGTACTCCTTATAGTCTCATTATTACCTCAACTACCTGGTACCCTGCACATTGACTCAGTACTGGTACTCCTTATAGTCTCATTATTACCTCAACTACCTGGTACCCTACATTGACTCAGTACTTATAGTCTCATTATTACCTCAACTACCTGGTACCCTGCACATTGACTCAGTACTGGTACTCCTTATAGTCTCATTATTACCTCAACTACCTGGTACCCTGCACATTGACTCAGTACTGGTACTCCTTATAGTCTCATTATTACCTCAACTACCTGGTACCCTGCACATTGACTCAGTACTGGTACTCCTTATAGTCTCATTATTACCTCAACTACCTGGTACCCTGCACATTGACTCAGTACTGGTACTCCTTATAGTCTCATTATTACCTCAACTACCTGGTACCCTGCACATTGACTCAGTACTGGTACTCCTTATAGTCTCATTATTACCTCAACTACCTGGTACCCTGCACATTGACTCAGTACTGGTACTCCTTATAGTCTCATTATTACCTCAACTACCTGGTACCCTGCACATTGACTCAGTACTGGTACTCCTTATAGTCTCATTATTACCTCAACTACCTGGTACCCTGCACATTGACTCAGTACTGGTACTCCTTATAGTCTCATTATTACCTCAACTACCTGGTACCCTGCACATTGACTCAGTACTGGTACTCCTTATAGTCTCATTATTACCTCAACTACCTGGTACCCTGACTCAGTACATTGACTCACTACCTGGTACCCTGCACATTGACTCAGTATAGTCTCATTATTACCTCAACTACCTGGTACCCTGCACATTGACTCAGTACTGGTACTCCTTATAGTCTCATTATTACCTCAACTACCTGGTACCCTGCACATTGACTCAGTACTGGTACTCCTTATAGTCTCATTATTACCTCAACTACCTGGTACCCTGCACATTGACTCAGTACTGGTACTCCTTATAGTCTCATTATTACCTCAACTACCTGGTACCCTGCACATTGACTCAGTACTGGTACTCCTTATAGTCTCATTATTACCTCAACTACCTGGTACCCTGCACATTGACTCAGTACTGGTACTCCTTATAGTCTCATTATTACCTCAACTACCTGGTACCCTGCACATTGACTCAGTACTGGTACTCCTTATAGTCTCATTATTACCTCAACTACCTGGTACCCTGCACATTGACTCAGTACTGGTACTCCTTATAGTCTCATTATTACCTCAACTACCTGGTACCCTGCACATTGACTCAGTACTGGTAGTCTCATTATTACCTCAACTACCTGGTACCCTGCACATTCTCATTATTAGTCTCCTCAACTACCTGGTACCCTGCACATTGACTCAGTACTGGTACTCCTTATAGTCTCATTATTACCTCAACTACCTGGTACCCTGCACTCAGTATTGACTCAGTACTGGTACTCCTTATAGTCTCATTATTACCTCAACTACCTGGTACCCTGCACATTGACTCAGTACTGGTACTCCTTATAGTCTCATTATTACCTCAACTACCTGGTACCCTGCACATTGACTCAGTACTGGTACTCCTTATAGTCTCATTATTACCTCAACTACCTGGTACCCTGCACATTGACTCAGTACTGGTACTCTTATAGTCTTATAGTCTCATTATTACCTCAACTACCTGGTACCCTGCACATTGACTCAGTACTGGTACTCCTTATAGTCTCATTATTACCTCAACTACCTGGTACCCTGCACATTGACTCAGTACTGGTACTCCTTATAGTCTCATTATTACCTCAACTACCTGGTACCCTGCACATTGACTCAGTACTGGTACTCCTTATAGTCTCATTATTACCTCAACTACCTGGTACCCTGCACATTGACTCAGTACTGGTACTCCTTATAGTCTCATTATTACCTCAACTACCTGGTACCCTGCACATTGACTCAGTACTGGTACTCCTTATAGTCTCATTATTACCTCAACTACCTGGTACCCTGCACATTGACTCAGTACTGGTACTCCTTATAGTCTCATTATTACCTCAACTACCTGGTACCCTGCACATTGACTCAGTACTGGTACTCCTTATAGTCTCATTATTACCTCAACTACCTGGTACCCTGCACATTGACTCAGTACTGGTACTCCTTATAGTCTCATTATTACCTCAACTACCTGGTACCCTGCACATTGACTCAGTACTGGTACTTATAGTCTCATTATTATAGTCTCATGGTATTACCTCAACTACCTGGTACCCTGCACATTGACTCAGTACTGGTACTCCTTATAGTCTCATTATTACCTCAACTACCTGGTACCCTGCACATTGACTCAGTACTGGTACTCCTTATAGTCTCATTATTACCTCAACTACCTGGTACCCTGCACATTGACTCAGTACCTGGTACCCTCCTTATAGTCTCATTATTACCTCAACTACCTGGTACCCTGCACATTGACTCAGTACTGGTACTCCTTATAGTCTCATTATTACCTCAACTACCTGGTACCCTGCACATTGACTCAGTACTGGTACTCCTTATAGTCTCATTATTACCTCAACTACCTGGTACCCTGCACATTGACTCAGTACTGGTACTCCTTATAGTCTCATTATTACCTCAACTACCTGGTACCCTGCACATTGACTCAGTACTGGTACTCCTTATAGTCTCATTATTACCTCAACTACCTGGTACCCTGCACATTGACTCAGTACTGGTTCTCCTTATAGTCTCATTATTACCTCAACTACCTGGTACCCTGCACATTGACTCAGTACTGGTACTCCTTATAGTCTCATTATTACCTCAACTACCTGGTACCCTGCACATTGACTCAGTACTGGTACTCCTTATAGTCTCATTATTACCTCAACTACCTGGTACCCTGCACATTGACTCAGTACTGGTACTCCTTATAGTCTCATTATTACCTCAACTACCTGGTACCCTGCACATTGACTCAGTACTGGTACTCCTTATAGTCTCATTATTACCTCAACTACCTGGTACCCTGCACATTGACTCAGTACTGGTACTCCTTATAGTCTCATTATTACCTCAACTACCTGGTACCCTGCACATTGACTCAGTACTGGGTATAGTCTCATTATTACCTCAACTACCTGGTTGCACATTGACTCAGTACTGGTACTCCTTATAGTCTCATTATTACCTCAACTACCTGGTACCCTGCACATTGACTCAGTACTGGTACTCCTTATAGTCTCATTATTACCTCAACTACCTGGTACCCTGCACATTGACTCAGTACTGGTACTCCTTATAGTCTCATTATTACCTCAACTACCTGGTACCCTGATTGACAGTACTGGTCCCTTATAGTCTCATTATTACCTCAATACCTGGTACCCTGATTGACTCAGTACTGGTACTCCTTATAGTCTCATTATTACTCAACTACCTGGTACCCTGAATTGACTCAGTACTGGTACTCCTTATAGTCTCATTATTACCTCAACTACCTGGTACCCTGCACATTGACTCAGTACTGGTACTCCTTATAGTCTCATTATTACCTCAACTACCTGGTACCCTGCACATTGACTCAGTACTGGTTCCTCCTTATAGTCTCATTATTACCTCAACTACCTGGTACCCTGCACATTGACTCAGTACTGGTACTCCTTATAGTCTCATTATTACCTCAACTACCTGGTACCCTGCACATTGACTCAGTACTGGTACTCCTTATAGTCTCATTATTACCTCAACTACCTGGTACCCTGCACATTGACTCAGTACTGGTACTCCATAGTCTCATTATTACTAGTGACTCCTGGACTAACCCTCAACTACCTGGTACCCTGCACATTGACTCTCACTGGTATTAGTCTCATTATTACCTCAACTACCTGGTACCCTGCACATTGACTCAGTACTGGTACTCCTTATAGTCTCATTATTACCTCAACTACCTGGTACCCTGCACATTGACTCAGTACTGGTAACTTATAGTCTCATTATTACCTCAACTAGTCTTAGTCTCATTATTACCTCAACTACCTGGTACCCTGCACATTGACTCAGTACTGGTACTCCTTATAGTTATTACCTCAACTACCTGGTACCCTGCACATTGACTCAGTACTGGTACTCCTTATAGTCTCATTATTACCTCAACTACCTGGTACCCTGCACATTGACTCAGTACTGGTACTCCTTATAGTCTCATTATTACCTCAACTACCTGGTACCCTGCACATTGACTCAGTACTGGTACTCCTTATAGTCTCATTATTACCTCAACTACCTGGTACCCTGCACATTGACTCAGTACTGGTACTCCTTATAGTCTCATTATTACCTCAACTACCTGGTACCCTGCACATTGACAGTACTGGTACTCCTTATAGTCTCATTATTACCTCAACTACCTGGTACCCTGCACATTGACTCAGTACTGGTACTCCTTATAGTCTCATTATTACCTCAACTACCTGGTACCCTGCACATTGACTCAGTACTGGAACTTATAGTCTCATTATTACCTCAACTACCTGGTACCCTGCATTGACTCAGTACTGGTACTCCTTATAGTCTCATTATTACCTCAACTACCTGGTACCCTGCACATTGACTCAGTACTGGTAACTTATAGTCTCATTATTACCTCAACTACCTGGTACCCTGCACATTGACTCAGTACTGGTACTCCTTATAGTCTCATTATTACCTCAACTACCTGGTACCCTGCACATTGACTCAGTACTGGTACTCCTTATAGTCTCATTATTTACCTCAACACTCCTGGTACCTGCCATTGATCCATAGCAAACTACCTGGTACTACTCCTTATAGTCTCATTATTACCTCAACTACCTGGTACCCTGCACATTGACTCAGTACTGGACTACCAATCTCATTATTACCTCAACTACCTGGTACCCTGCACATTGACTCAGTACTGGTACTCCTTATAGTCTCAGTTATTACCTCAACTACCTGGTACCCTGCACATTGATCAGTACTGGTACTCCTTATAGTCTCATTATTACCCCAACTACCTTACCCTGCACATTGACTCAGTACTGGTACTCCTTATAGTCTCATTATTACCTCAACTACCTGGTACCCTGCACATTGACTCAGTACTGGAACTTATAGTCTCATTATTACCTCAACTACCTGGTACCCTGCACATTGACTCAGTACTGGCTAGTTAAGTCTCATTATTACCTCAACTACCTGGTACCCTGCACATTGACTCAGTACTGGTACTCCTTATAGTCTCATTATTACCTCAACTACCTGGTACCCTGCACATTGACTCAGTACTGGTACTCCTTATAGTCTCATTATTACCTCAACTACCTGGTACCCTGCACATTGACTCAGTGAACAAGTCTCATGATTTCAACTATACCCTGCACATTGACTCAGTACTGGTACTCCTTATGATCTCATTATTACCTCAACTACCTGGTACCCTGCACATTGACTCAGTACTGGTACTAGTGATAGTCTCATTATTACCTCAATGACCTGGTACCCTGATAGTGAACAACTGGTCCCTTATGTCTCATTATTACCTCAACTACCTGGTACCCTGCACATTGACTCAGTACTGGTACTCCTTATAGTCTCATGATTACCTCAACTACCTGGTACCCTGCACATTGATCAGACTGGTACTCCTTATAGTCTCATTATTACCTCAACTACCTGGTACCCTGCACATTGACTCAGTACTGGTAACAATCCTCATTATTACCTGGTACCCTGCACATTAGCTCAGTACTGGATATAGTCTCATTATTGAACAGTATCCCATGAGTTAGATTAGTGAACTAACCCTGCACATTGATTACTGGATAGTGAACAATTACCTCAACTACCTTAGCACATTGAACAACTGGTACCCATAGTCTCATTAGATACCTGGTGAATTGACTCAAACACTCCTTATAGTCTCATTATTACCTCAACTACCTGGTAATGCATTGAACAACTGGTACTCCTTAAGTCTCATTTTACCTACTACCTGGTACCCTGCACATTGACTCAGTGTATATAGTCTCAGTATTTTTGGTACCCTGCACATTGACTCAGTACTGGTACTCTTATATTCTCACCTGGTACCCTGCACATTGACTCAGTACCCAGTCTCATTATTCTCAAGTACCCTGCATTGACATTGGACTCCAGATCATTATTACCTCAACTACCTGAGAGATGTCTCATTATTACCTCAACTACCTGGTCCCTGCACATTGTGTTGATAGTCTCATTATTACCTCAACTACCTGGTACCCTGCACATTGACTCAGTACCTCCTTATAGTCTCATTATTACCTCAACTACCTGGTACCCTGACATTGACTCAGTACTGGTCATTATAGTCTCATTATTACCTCAACTACCTGGTACCCTGCACATTGACTCAGTACTGGGAGACTTTTCTCATTATTACCTCAACTACCTGGTACCCTGCACATTGACTCAGTACTGGTACTCCTTATGTCTCATTATTAAACAACTACCTGGTACCCTCATTGAGTCAGTACTGGTCTCCTCCCATTTTACCCCATTTATTGTTGTTGTTTTCATATTATCAACTACCTGGTACCCTGCACATTGACTCATCATATTGTGAACATTTTCATAGTCTCTAAAACCCCAATATTAGCTAGAGGAACTCAACTACCTGGTACCCTGCACATTGACTCAGTACTGGTACTCCTTATAGTCTCATTATTACCTCAACTACCTGGTACCCTGCACATTGACTCAGTACTGGTACTCCTTATAGTCTCATTATTACCTGTGTGTACCCTGCACATTGACTCAGTACTGGTACTCCTTATGCTCATTATTACCTCAACTACCTGGTACCCTGCACATTGACTCAGTACTGGTACTCCTTATAGTCTCATTATTACCTCAACTACCTGGTACCCTGCACATTGACTCAGTACTGGTACTCCTTATAGTCTCATTATTACCTCAACTACCTGGATTGCCTTGACTCACTTTTTGACTCCTGGAACTATATAGTCTCATTATTACCTCAACTACCTGGTACCCTGCACATTGACTCAGTACTGGTACTCCTTATAGTCTCATTATTACCTCAACTACCTGGTACCCTGCACATTGACTCAGTACTGGTACTCCTTATAGTCTCATTATTACCTCAACTACCTGGTACCCTGCACATTGACTCAGTACTGGTACTCCTTATAGTCTCATTATTACCTCAACTACCTGGTACCCTGCACATTGACTCAGTACTGGTACTCCTTATAGTCTCATTATTACCTCAACTACCTGGTACCCTGCACATTGACTCAGTACTGGTACTCTCTATAGTCTCATTATTACCTCAACTACCTGGTACCCTGCACATTGACTCAGTACTGGTACTCCTTATAGTCTCATTATTACCTCAACTACCTGGTACCCTGCACATTGACTCAGTACTGGTACTCCTTATAGTCTCATTATTACCTCAACTACCTGGTACCCTGCACATTGACTCAGTACTGGTACTCCTTATAGTCTCATTATTACCTCAACTACCTGGTACCCTGCACATTGACTCAGTACTGGTACTCCTTATAGTCTCATTATTACCTCAACTACCTGGTACCCTGCACATTGACTCAGTACTGGTACTCCTTATAGTCTCATTATTACCTCAACTACCTGGTACCCTGCACATTGACTCAGTACTGGTACTCCTTATAGTCTCATTATTACCTCAACTACCTGGTACCCTGCACATTGACTCAGTACTGGTACTCCTTATAGTCTCATTATTACCTCAACTACCTGGTACCCTGCACATTGACTCAGTACTGGTACTCCTTATAGTCTCATTATTACCTCAACTACCTGGTACCCTGCACATTGACTCAGTACTGGTACTCCTTATAGTCTCATTATTACCTCAACTACCTGGTACCCTGCACATTGACTCAGTACTGGTACTCCTTATAGTCTCATTATTACCTCAACTACCTGGTACCCTGCACATTGACTCAGTACTGGTACTCCTTATAGTCTCATTATTACCTCAACTACCTGGTACCCTGCACATTGACTCAGTACTGGTACTCCTTATAGTCTCATTATTACCTCAACTACCTGGTACCCTGCACATTGACTCAGTACTGGTACTCCTTATAGTCTCATTATTACCTCAACTACCTGGTACCCTGCACATTGACTCAGTACTGGTACTCCTTATAGTCTCATTATTACCTCAACTACCTGGTACCCTGCACATTGACTCAGTACTGGTACTCCTTATAGTCTCATTATTACCTCAACTACCTGGTACCCTGCACATTGACTCAGTACTGGTACTCCTTATAGTCTCATTATTACCTCAACTACCTGGTACCCTGCACATTGACTCAGTACTGGTACTCCTTATAGTCTCATTATTACCTCAACTACCTGGTACCCTGCACATTGACTCAGTACTGGTACTCCTTATAGTCTCATTATTACCTCAACTACCTGGTACCCTGCACATTGACTCAGTACTGGTACTCCTTATAGTCTCATTATTACCTCAACTACCTGGTACCCTGCACATTGACTCAGTACTGGTACTCCTTATAGTCTCATTATTACCTCAACTACCTGGTACCCTGCACATTGACTCAGTACTGGTACTCCTTATAGTCTCATTATTACCTCAACTACCTGGTACCCTGCACATTGACTCAGTACTGGTACTCCTTATAGTCTCATTATTACCTCAACTACCTGGTACCCTGCACATTGACTCAGTACTGGTACTCCTTATAGTCTCATTATTACCTCAACTACCTGGTACCCTGCACATTGACTCAGTACTGGTACTCCTTATAGTCTCATTATTACCTCAACTACCTGGTACCCTGCACATTGACTCAGTACTGGTACTCCTTATAGTCTCATTATTACCTCAACTACCTGGTACCCTGCACATTGACTCAGTACTGGTACCCTCCTTATAGTCTCATTATTACCTCAACTACCTGGTACCCTGCACATTGACTCAGTACTGGTACTCCTTATAGTCTCATTATTACCTCAACTACCTGGTACCCTGCACATTGACTCAGTTGACTCAGTGACTACCTGGTACCCTGCACATTGACTCAGTATATAGTCTCATTATTACCTCAACTACCTGGTACCCTGCACATTGACTCAGTACTGGTATTATAGTCTCATTATTACCTCAACTACCTGGTACCCTGCACATTGACTCAGTACTGGTACTCCTTATAGTCTCATTATTACCTCAACTACCTGGTACCCTGCACATTGACTCAGTACTGGTACTCCTTATAGTCTCATTATTACCTCAACTACCTGGTACCCTGCACATTGACTCAGTACTGGTACACCTTATAGTCTCATTATTACCTCAACTACCTGGTACCCTGCACATTGACTCAGTACTGGTACTCCTTATAGTCTCATTATTACCTCAACTACCTGGTACCCTGCACATTGACTCAGTACTGGTACTCCTTATAGTCTCATTATTACCTCAACTACCTGGTACCCTGCACATTGACTCAGTACTCTTATGTCTCATTATTACCTCAACTACCTGGTACCCTGCACATTGACTCAGTACTGGTACTCATTATAGTCTCATTATTACCTCAACTACCTGGTACCCTGCACATTGACTCAGTACTGGTTCTCCTTATGACTCCTTACTAACTCATTATTACCTCAACTACCTGGTACCCTGCACATTGACTCAGTACTGGTACTCCTTATAGTCTCATTATTACCTCAACTACCTGGTACCCTGCACATTGACTCAGTGACTGGTACTCCTTATAGTCTCATTATTACCTCAACTACCTGGTACCCTGCACATTGACTCAGTACTGGTACTCCTTATAGTCTCATTATTACCTCAACTACCTGGTACCCTGCACATTGACTCAGTACTGGTACTCCTTATAGTCTCATTATTACCTCAACTACCTGGTACCCTGCACATTGACTCAGTACTGGTACTCCTTATAGTCTCATTATTACCTCAACTACCTGGTTGCACATTGACTAGTCTCATTATTACCTCAACTACCTGGTACCCTGCACATTGACTCAGTACTGGTACTCCTTATAGTCTCATTATTACCTCAACTACCTGGTACCCTGCATTGACTCAGTACTGGTATTACATTATTACCTCAACTACCTGGTACCCTGCACATTGACTCAGTACTGGTACTCCTTATAGTCTCATTATTACCTCAACTACCTGGTACCCTGCACATTGACTCAGTACTGGTACTCCTTATAGTCTCATAGTCTCATTATTACCTCAACTACCTGGTACCCTGCACATTGACTCAGTACTGGTACTCCTTATAGTCTCATTATTACCTCAACTACCTGGTACCCTGCACATTGACTCAGTACTGGTACTCCTTATAGTCTCATTATTACCTCAACTACCTGGTACCCTGCACATTGACTCAGTACTGGTACTCCTTATAGTCTCATTATTACCTCAACTACCTGGTACCCTGCACATTGACTCAGTACTGGTTCTCCTTATAGTCTCATTATTACCTCAACTACCTGGTACCCTGCACATTGACTCAGTACTGGTACTCCTTATAGTCTCATTATTACCTCAACTACCTGGTACCCTGCACATTGACTCAGTACTGGTACTCCTTATAGTCTCATTATTACCTCAACTACCTGGTACCCTGCACATTGACTCAGTACTGGTACTCCTTATAGTCTCATTATTACCTCAACTACCTGGTACCCTGCACATTGACTCAGTACTGGTACTCCTTATAGTCTCATTATTACCTCAACTACCTGGTACCCTGCACATTGAGTACTCATATAGTCTCATTAATACCTCAGTACTGGTACTCCTTATAGTCTCATTATTACCTCAACTACCTGGTACCCTGCACATTGACTCAGTACTGGTACTCCTTATAGTCTCATTATTACCTCAACTACCTGGTACCCTGCACATTGACTCAGTACTGGTACTCCTTATAGTCTCATTATTACCTCAACTACCTGGTACCCTGCACATTGACTCAGTACTGGTACTCCTTATAGTCTCATTATTACCTCAACTACCTGGTACCCTGCACATTGACTCAGTACTGGTACTCCTCTTAGTCTCATTATTACCTCAACTACCTGGTACCCTGCACATTGACTCAGTACTGGTACTCCTTATAGTCTCATTATTACCTCAACTACCTGGTACCCTGCACATTGACTCCAGTTCTGGTACTCCTTATAGTCTCATTATTCCGGTCGGTAACATTTGAAGAAGGACCACTCGTTAGCAAAGACTCAATAGCATTTTGCGGAAAAAAACATGATTATATGTTTCTCTGATTTGGTCAATGTTCAAGACGGCTCTAGGAAGTCTTGATTTTAAACAAATACTTATCTGTCATTGAACAATGCACCTGAGCTCATTTCAAGTCTCATTAGATGAAAATGTAAATAAGGTATCTGTTTTATTTTTTTGCCCAAAATTCTAAAAGCCTCATAACTTTGTCATTATGGGGGTATTGTGATGTCATTATAAAGAGGTCATTATGTGGTATTGTGATGTCATTATGGGGTATTGTGATGTCATTATGTGGTAATGGTATTGTGATGTCATATATGGGGTATTGTGATGTCATTATGTTATGTGATGTCATTATGGGGTATTGTGATGTCTTATGGGGTATTGTGATGTCATTATGGGGTATTGCAGATTTTGAGGTGGGAAACATTTTTTTTGTCCATTTTAGTAAGTGTAGGGAACCAACCCACTGAACCTTCAGAACCACAGACCAGAACTACAGTACATAACATGACCAGCCTAGAACTGGCCCAAGAGACAGAATCACAGAGAGACCAGAACCACAGAACCAGACCAGAGACAGGCCACAGATAAGAACCACAGACCAGACAGAACCACAGACCAGAGACAGAACCACAGAACCAGACCAGAGACAGAATGCCACAGATAAGAACCACAGAACAGAGACAGAACCAGACCAAGACAGAACCAGACCCAGAGACAGAACCACAGAACCAGACCAGAGAGAACCACAGAACCAGACCAGAGACAGAACCACAGAACAGAGACAGAAGACAGACCAGAGACAGAACCACAGAACCAGACCAGAGACAGAACCACAGACCAGAGACAGAACCAGACCAGAGACAGAACCACAGACCAGAGACAGAACCACACAGATAAGAACCACAGAACAGAGACAGAACCAGACCAGAGACAGAACCACAGAACCAGAACAGAGACAGAGAGTGTAAAAACAGCAAATTCCAATTCTGTTTTCTGGGGCTCCACTCCATTGTAGTTTCGGGTCAGTACCGTTCAGAGAGTTTCAGTCTGTTGAACGGAAGTGGTGCCCCAAACTCTCCGGTAGGAGGGGTGTCTATATACTATAAGGATAGTCCTGTAGATACTGTATGACCACCTGGTTAAGCCCAGGTAGTGAATCTATCCTCTCCGCTCCATTACAACTCCACGATCCGTCCCCTACACAGCTGCTGTAAGGTCATGGGTGCTCCCTGCGCTCCACGCCCTCGCAGCCGCCTATGGGACGACTCACGTAGAATCGCAGCAAGGAGAACAACGAATCAAAGGCCTTGTTACTGCCGTTGGTAGGAAACTCTGACTGGTCAGGAGGCCGGACACTGATCGGGCCCCCGGTCGCGTGGTAACTGAGGGTGAAGAAGACGTCCGGCTGACTGCTGTCCCTCGGCAACACACACTCACACGACAGCACAACGTTACACAAGGAATGAACAGCAAGGGGCTGTGCTTGTTTGTATACCTGATGGAGGGAGCTCCCAGGCGGTGTGTGTTATTACCTGATGAGGAAGCTCCCAGGCGTGTTTAGTAGGTGCGGAGTATACTGACGAGGAAGCTCCCAGGCGGTGTGTGTGGTCCTTCTGTAGCTCAGTTGGTAGAGCATGGCGCTTTGTAACGCATCAGGGCAGTGGGTTCGATTCCGGGACCCACCCATACGTAGAATGTATGCACACATGACTGTAAGTCCCTTTGGATAAAGCGTCAGCTAAATGGCATATATTATATTATTATATTATTATTTTGTGGTAGTTATACCCTGATGAGGAAGCTCCCAGGCAGTGTGGGAGCAGATGCAGGTATACACCTGATGAGGAAGCTCCCAGCAGTGTGTGTGTGGTGCCCATACCTGATGAGTGAAGCTCCCAGGCGGGGGTGTGGCAGGGAAGTGTGTATACCTGATGAGGAAGCTCCCAGGGCGGTGTGTCAGTAGCAGGGTGTGGTGTATAGCTGATGAGGAAGCTCCCAGGCGGTGTGTGTGTAGCAGGGTGCGGTGTATACCTGATGAGGAAGCTCCCAGGTGGTGTGTCAGTAGCACGGTGGTGTATAGCTGATGAGGGCTCCCAGGCGGTGTGTGTAGCAGGGTGCGGGTATACCTGATGAGAGCTCCCAGGCGGTGTGTGTGTAGCAGGGTGTGGTGTATAGCTGAGGAGGAAGCTCCCAGGCGTGTGTGTAGCAGGGTGCGGTGCCACCTGATGAGGAGCTCCCAGGCGTGTGTGTAGCAGGGTGTGGTGTATACCTGATGAGGAAGCTCCCAGGCGGTGTGTAGCAGGGTGTGGTGTATACCTGATGAGGAAGCTCCCAGGAGGTGTGTGTGTAGCAGGGTGCGGTGTGCTGCCCTGATGAGGAAGCTCCCAGGCGGTGTGTGTGTAGCAGGTGCGGTGTATACCTGATGAGGAAGCTCCCAGGCGGTGTGAGTTGCAGGGTGCGGTGGGCCTCCTCCATCTCCATAGGCCCCAGTAGTAGCCACTGTGAACCAGCTGACAGTGTGTGTGTCGCACTAGAAGATACTCCCATGGGCTTTGGCTGAAGAAGGGCCTCTGGAGGTGTGTGGTCCAGAGTCTGGATCCCGGATCGGGCAAGTGGGAGAAGAGGTCCGAGGCAGGGGAGGAGAGGACACTGGGGCTTGGCCAGGGGAGGGACACTGGGGCTTGGCCAGGGGAAGGGACCTGGTACCCTGCACATTGACTCAGTACTGGTTCTCCTTATAGTCTCATTATTACCTC
>NW_026282630.1:0-2373 GCF_023373465.1 Oncorhynchus keta
TATAGCACGGCTTTTGATGATCTTCGGTTGGGGTCTGAGTAGATTATTTGTTGCAATTGCAAACGTAATAAGATGGTGGTTCGATAGTCCAGGATTATGAGGAACAACATTTAGATCCACAATATTTATTCCACGGGACAAAACTAGATCCAGGCTATGACTGTGGCAATGAGTAGTCCCGGAGACATGTTGGACAAAACCCACTAGTGTAACCAGGAGGAGAGGCCTCATTTAACACAGTAAATCCATTAGGCTTGAACCATGTTTCAGTCAGGCCAGTCACATCAACATTATGATCCGTGTTTAGTTCATTGACTATGACTGCCTTGCAAGTGAGGGATCTAACATTCAGTAGCCCTATTTTGCGATGTGAGATATCACAATCTCTTTCAAGAATGACCAGAATGGAGGAAGTCTTTACTCCAGTGAGATTGTTAAGGCGAACACCGCCATGTTTAGTTTTGTCCAACATAGATCGAGGCACAGACACGATGTCAATGGGGATAGCTGAGCTGACTACACTGACAGTGCTAGTGGCAGACTCCACTAAGCTGGCTGGCTGGCTAACAGCCTGCTGCCTAGCCTGCCTGCTGCCTGGCCTGCCCTCTATCTCATTGTGGAGCTAGATGAGTTAGGGGCCTGTCTATGCGATAGATAAGATGAGAGCACCCTCCAGCTAGGATGGAGTCCATCAATCCTCAGCTGGCCAGGCTTGGTCCTGTTTGTGGGTGAGTCCCAGAAAGAGGGCCAATTATCTACAAAGTTTCTCTTTTGGGATGTAGTAAACAGTTTTCTACCAGCGATCTATCTAAGAGATGGTTGCCGTTTACGATCCCCTAAACAAACGTGCTATTGTGTGTGTTTATCCGCTTTATTTGTAATTCATATTATACATAATGTTTCTGCCATCATCTCTTATGACCAGAAAGAGCTTCTAGATATCAGGACAGCGATTACTCACCCCGTACTGGAAGAATATATGTTTTTCTTTAACGAGTCAGATGCAAAGGATTTACTCCAGACACCCGACAAGGCCCTCACCCCAGTCATTCGCAGGAGAAAGAGATGGAGATTTCGGGTATGTAGGTCTGGGTGCCTTGTAAGGTGGGTAATGTGGGTAATCTGCCTTTACCATCGGTCCTATTAGCCAAAGTACAATCATTGGATAATAAAATAGACGAGCAACGAGCACATACAGTATATCCTACAAATGGGACATTAAAAACGGTAATATCTTATGTTTCACTGAGTCGTGGCTGAACGACGACATGAATAACATACAGCTGGCAGGTTTTACGCTTTTTCGGCAGGATAGAACAGACGCCACTGGTAAGACAAGGGGTGGCGGTCTATGTTTATTTGTAAACAACAGCTGGTGCACGAAATCTAAGGAAGTCTCAAGTTTTTCCTCGCCTGAGGTAGAGTATCTCATGATAAGCTGAAGACCACACTATTTACCAAGAGAGTTTTCGTCTATACTCTTTTTAGCTGTCTATTTAAAACCACAAACCAATGCTAGCACTAAGACCGCACTCAATGAGCTGTATACGGCCATAAGCAAACAGGAAAACGCTCATCCAGAGGCGGCACTCCTAGTGGCCGGGACTTTAATGCAAGGAAACATAAGTCCGTTTTACCTCATTCCCGCAAGCATTTTAAATGTGCAACCAGAGGGTGGAAAAAAACTCTATACCACCTTTACTTCACACACAGAGACAAGTACAAAGCTCTCCCTCGCCCTCCATTTGGCAAATCTGACCATAATTCTATCCTCCTGAATCCTGCTTACAAGTGAAAACTAAAGTAGGAAGCACCAGTGACTCGGTCAATAAAAAAGAGGTCAGATGAAGCAGATGCTAAGCTACAGGACTGTTTTGCTAACACAGACTGGAATATATTCTGGGATTCTTCCCATGGCATTGAGGAGTACACCACATCAGTCACTGACCTCATCAATATGTGCATCAACGACATCGTTCCCACAGTGACTGTACGTACATAGCCCAACCAGAAGCAATGGATTACAGGCAACATCCGCACTGAGCTAAAGGGTAGAGCTGCCTCTTTCAAGGAGCGGGACTCTAACCCGGAAGCTTACAAGAAATCTCGCTATGCCCTCCGACAAACCATAGAACAGGCAAAAGTCAATACAGAACTAGGATCGAATCGTATCTACACCGGCTCTGACGCTCGTCAGATGTGGCAGGGCTTGCAAACTATTACATACAACAAAGGGAAGCACAGCCGAGAGCTGCCCAGTGACACGAGCCATCCAGGCAGAGCTAAATTACTTCTATGCTCGCTTCGAGGCAAGTAACACTGAGACATGCATGAGAGCATCAGCTGTTCCAGACAAGTGTGTGATCACGCTCT
>NW_026282631.1:0-1498 GCF_023373465.1 Oncorhynchus keta
ATGTGTGGCAAGCTTGGGCGCTCTGAATATATTCCTGCTTCGTGTGGTCTGAGGTCCATAATGATTCAAATAGTTTACCACCCAGGGTAAGCCGACAAGAAACACAGGCCTTATTTAACCAGCTCGAGTTTTATTCCTCTGCTGGTAGCGTGACTACAGCCTGCTATTACCATAACGCACAATGCGCAAAAATATTCCTAAAAATATTTAACCTCCACACATTAACAAGTAAAATAGCTTCAAATGAAAGATAAACAAGTTGTTTATCAGCCAGCAAGCTTCAGATTTCTAAAATGTTTTACGGCGAAAACATAGCACATATTTATGTCAAAACCACCACCGCACATACTATTAGCATAGCCAAGTAGGGAAAAATATGCAATCAACAAACGAGGATTAAAAGAAAAATCACTCACTAACCTTTGAAATCTTCATCAGATGACAGTAATATAACATGTTACACAGTACATTCATTTTTTCTCAATAATATGCTATATATATGCATAAATCTCTGTTTACAATGATGCATCGTTCAAAAAATGCTACCCAAATGTCCTGAGAAATGACGATAGCCCCGGCAGATAACGCCAGCTAACAAGGAATACATCATAAACTTTGACTAAATATGCATGTTTTACATATGTATAGCAAGATACACTTTCAAAATGCAATTGCATTGTTACATTTAATTTTAACGTTACATTTTGCGTTCACTAGACTATAATATGGAGTCGGCGCTCCCACAGTAGCATAATGCTCCTCTATCTTGGAGTCGACAGAAACCCAAAATTAATTAAATATTCCCTTACCTTTGTTATTCTTCCATCAAACGACCTGTAAGGGATTATACTCACACCAAATTAGCGTTCAGTTTTCAAGTCTGCGTCTTTCGGTTCTCAAAATAGCCTGATTTTGGTAAAAAGTAGTCAAAATTGAAGTGATTTGCGCGCAAAACTTTGAAAGTATATATAATATATCGAGTAAACTTGTCAAACTAACTTCATAATCAAGCTTTAACATGTTATAAAGGTGTACAGCAATTTTGAGAACAAACAGAAACACAAGCACTGTTCAATCGATCTTGGAAAGAGAGAGGACTTGACCATTAACGCACAGGTTTTTAGTGACTGAGCTTACCGGTGCTCAAACTCTCTCAAGCGGGCGATTCTCACAGACCAAGTCCCATTGAAAGCTGAGATCACGCTGAACACGTGGAGACTGTTGGGTGCTGTGACTGTTTGGAAAGGGTGTTTGCGATGAGGTCAAAGGTGACCCAACTTTTCAGATGAGAAGAGATATTTTGGGGAAAATGCAGATTTTGAGTTCTGCTATACATAGAGACATAATTTAAACGGTTTTAAAAGCTTTAGAGTGTTCTCTATTCGATAATATTTTTTATTTGCATATATTAGCAACTTTTGAGAAAAATGTATCATGTTTTATATGGGTACCCAAATCCTCCAGAAGGGCAGTACACCGTGGTATCCCGAACAGGTTA
>NW_026282632.1:0-5679 GCF_023373465.1 Oncorhynchus keta
CCAAATGCACAGTGACTTTGCAAAAGTGAAAAACATAAACAAATGGACATGATGAAATCAACACAACAGGTGATGGAAATGTACAACTATCACTGCTCAGCCATCCTGTGTTCATCAGACCAGTCAATTTTGCATTTTGAGCATGTCAAATTTCATATGGTAAATGCACATTGAAACTATATTGCAAATGCGCGCGCACTTGCAATATGATTCTATAGTGAAAAAACATCACCTAATGGACATGATGAAATCAACACAACGAGTGATGGAAATGTACAACTATCACTGCTCGGCCATCCTGTGTCCATCAGACCAGTCAATTTTGCATTTTTTGAGCATGTCAAATTTCATATGGTAAATGCACATTGAAACATGTGCAAATCTTGTAGGCACTTGCAATATGATTCTATAGTGTAAAAACATCACCTAATGGACATGATGAAATCAACACAACGAGTGATGAAATGTACAACTATCACTGCCCGGCCATCCTGTGTTCCCATAGCGAGCATTAATATCAGAATGACCGGTAAATGCATTTACAACCATATTTTTATTTTTTGGGTTACCAGTTGCACAACAATGCACGTGCATTTGCAATATGATTCTATAGTGAAAAAAACATCACCTAATGGACATGATGAAATCAACACAACGAGTGATGGAAATGTACAACTATCACTGCTCGGCCATCCTGTGTTCATCAGACCAGTCAATTTTGCATTTTTGAGCATGTCAAGGATTTCATAGCATGACAAAATGCACATTGAAACATATTGCAAATGCAGCGACTTTGCAATATGATTCTATAGTGTAAAAACATCACCAAATGGACATGATGAAATCAACACAACAGGTGATGGAAATGTACAACTATCACTGCTCGGCCATCCTGTGTTCCCATCAGCATTAATATCAGAATTTGCATGCATTACAACCATATTTTTATTTTGGGTTAAATGCACATTGAAACAATTGCAAATGCGTGCATTTGCAATATGATTCTATAGTGAAAAACATCACCTAATGGACATGATGAAATCAACACAACGAGTGATGGAAATGTACAACTATCACTGCTCGGCCATCCTGTGTCCATCAGACCAGTCAATTTTGCATTTTTGAGCATGTCAAATTTCATATGGTAAATGCACATTGAAACATATTGCAAATGCGCGCGCACTTGCAATATGATTCTATAGTGTAAAAACATCACCTAATGGACATGATGAAATCAACACAACGAGTGATGGAAATGTACAACTATCACTGCCCGGCCATCCTGTGTTCCCATAGCGAGCATTAATATCAGAATGACCGGTAAATGCATTTACAACCATATTTTTATTTTTGGGTTACCAGTTGCACAACAATGCACGTGCATTTGCAATATGATTCTATAGTGAAAAAACATCACCTAATGGACATGATGAAATCAACACAACAAGTGATGAAATGTACAACTATCACTGCTCGGCCATCCTGTGTTCATCAGACCAGTCAATTTCACATTTGCAGGATTTTATAGCATGACAAATTCGTGATGGTAATGCCATTGAACCATATTGCAAATGCACGTGCACTTGCAATATGAAAGTGAGAAAACATAAACAAATGGACATGATGAAATCAACACAACAGGTGATGGAAATGTACAACTATCACTGCTCAGCCATCCTGTGTTCATCAGACCATCAATTTGCATTTTTGAGCATGTCAAATTTCATATTTTTATTTTTGCACATTACCAGTTGCACAACAATGCGTGCATTTGCAATATGATTCTATAGTGAAAAAACATCACCTAATGGACATGATGAAATCAACACAACGAGTGATGGAAATGTACAACTATCACTGCTCGGCCATCCTGTGTCCATCAGACCAGTCAATTTTGCATTTTTGAGCATGTCAAATTTCATATGGTAAATGCACATTGAAACATATTGCAAATGCGCGCGCACTTGCAATATGATTCTATAGTGTAAAAACATCACCTAATGGACATGATGACAGTGATGGAAATGTACAACTATCACTGCCCGGCCATCCTGTGTTCCCATCAACAGCATTTTAACATTTTTCAGAATGACATGTCAAATTTCATATGGTAAATGTTACCATTGAAACATATTGCAAATGCGTGCACTTGCAATATGATTCTATAGTGAAAAAAACATCACCTAATGGACATGATGAAATCAACACAACAGTGATGGAAATGTACAACTATCACTGCTCGGCCATCCTGTGTCCATCAGACCAGTCAATTTTGCATTTTTGAGCATGTCAAATTTCATATAGTAAATGCACATTGAAACATATTGCAAAATGCGCGCACTTGCAATATGATTCTAAGTGTAAAAACATCACCTAATGGACATGATGAAATCAACACAACAGTGATGAAATGTACAACTATCACTGCCCGGCCATCCTGTGTTCCCATCAGACGAGCAGTAATTCAGAATGCATTTTAAATGCATTTACAACCATATTTTTATTTTGGGTTACAGTTGCACAACAATGCAAATGCATTTGCAATATGATTCTATAGTGAAAAAACATCACCTAATGGACATGATGAAATCAACACAACAAGTGATGAAATGTACAACTATCACTGCTCGGCCATCCTGTGTTCATCAGACCAGTCAATTTCCTGCAGGATTTTTATAGCATGACAAATTTCGTGATGGTACCTGCCCATTGAACCATATTGCAAATGCACTTGCAATATGATTCTATAGTGAAAAACATCACCTAATGGACATGATGAAATCAACACAACAGGTGATGGAAATGTACAACTATCACTGCTCAGCCATCCTGTGTTCATCAGACCAGCATCAATTTTGCATTTTTGAGCATGTCAAATTTTTATGGTAAATGCACATTGAAACATGTGCAAATGCGCGCGCACTTGCAATATGATTCTATAGTGAAAAAACATCACCTAATGGACATGATGAAATCAACACAACGAGTGATGGAAATGTACAACTATCACTGCTCGGCCATCCTGTGTCCATCAGACCAGTCAATTTTGCATTTTTGAGCATGTCAAATTTCATATGGTAAATGCACATTGAAACATATTGCAAATGCGCGCGCACTTGCAATATGATTCTATAGTGTAAAAACATCACCTAATGGACATGATGAAATCAACACAACGAGTGATGGAAATGTACAACTATCACTGCCCGGCCATCCTGTGTTCCCATAGCGAGCATTAATATCAGAATGACCGGTAAATGCATTTACAACCATATTTTTATTTTGGGTTACCAGTTGCACAACAATGCACGTGCATTTGCAATATGATTCTATAGTGAAAAACATCACCTAATGGACATGATGAAATCAACACAACAAGTGATGGAAATGTACAACTATCACTGCTCGGCCATCCTGTGTTCATCAGACCAGTCAATTTCACATTCCTGCAGGATTTTTATAGCATGACAAATTCGTGATGGTACCTGCCCATTGAACCATATTGCAAATGCACAGTGACTTTGCAAAAGTGAAAAAACATAAACAAATGGACATGATGAAATCAACACAACAGGTGATGAAATGTACAACTATCACTGCTCCAGCCATCCTGTGTTCATCAGACCAGTCAATTTTGCATTTTTGAGCATTTCAAATTTCATATGGTAAATGCACATTGAAACATATTGCAAATGCGCGCGCACTTGCAATATGATTCTATAGTGAAAAAAAACATCACCTAATGGACATGATGAAATCAACACAACGAGTGATGGAAATGTACAACTATCACTGCTCGGCCATCCTGTGTCCATCAGACCAGTAAATTTGCATTTTTGAGCATGTCAAATTTCATATGGTAAATGCACATTGAAACATATTGCAAATGCGCGCGCACTTGCAATATGATTCTATAGTGTAAAAACATCACCTAATGGACATGATGAAATCAACACAACGAGTGATGGAAATGTACAACTATCACTGCCCGGCCATCCTGTGTTCCCATAGCGAGCATTAATATCAGAATGACCGGTAAATGCATTTACAACCATATTTTTATTTTTGGGTTACCAGTTGCACAACAATGCACGTGCATTTGCAATATGATTCTATAGTGAAAAAACATCACCTAATGGACATGATGAAATCAACACAACGAGTGATGGAAATGTACAACTATCACTGCTCGGCCATCCTGTGTCCATCAGACCAGTCAATTTTGCATTTTTGAGCATTTCAAATTTCATATGGTAAATGCACATTGAAACATATTGCAAATGCGCGCACTTGCAATATGATTCTATAGTGTAAAAACATCACCTAATGGACATGATGAAATCAACACAACGAGTGATGGAAATGTACAACTATCACTGCTCGGCCATCCTGTGTCCATCAGACCAGTCAATTTTGCATTTTTGAGCATTTCAAATTTCATATGGTAAATGCACATTGAAACATATTGCAAATGCGTGCACTTGCAATATGATTCTATAGTGAAAAAACATCACTAATGGACATGATGAAATCAACACAACGAGTGATGGAAATGTACAACTATCACTGCCCGGCCATCCTGTGTTCCCATAGCGAGCATTAATATCAGAATCCGGTAAATGCATTTACAGACCATATTTTTATTTTTGAGGTTACCAGTTGCACAACAATGCAAACGTGCATTTGCAATATGATTCTATAGTGTAAAAACATCACCTAATGGACATGATGAAATCAACACAACAGTGATGGAAATGTACAACTATCACTGCCCGGCCATCCCGAGTTCATCAGGCCAGTCAATTTTGCATTTCTGCAGGATTTTGAGCATGTCAAATTTCTTACGTCATTTGGCCCACAAAAAAATCCTTATGCACAATTTAAAAAAATATATAAAAAAATATGATAATAAAATTGGACAAAAGTATATTCATACAGTTCTTACACATGTGTAATTGACAAAAAAATTGAAAGAATTTCAAAAAACAGTCCAGAAAGCACTTTTTTAAGGGTGTGTGAAGTTTTTACAAAATTTTGACATTTTTGACTTTTGACTTTGACTTCCTATGAAATCATATTGGAATTGGACAAAACATATTCTTATGCGCATGTAAAAAAAAAAAAAAATTATGATAATAAAATTGGACAAAAGTATATTCATACAGTTCTTACACATGTGTAATTGACAAAAAATCGAAAGAATTTCAAAAACGGTCCAGAAAGCACTTTTTATGGGTGTGTAAAGTTTTTTTACAAAATTTTGACATTTTGACTTTTGACTTTTGACTTCCTATGAAATCATATTGGAATTGGACAAAACATATTCCTTATGCGCATATAAAAAAATTAAAAAAATTATGATAATAAAATTGGACAAAAAGTATATTCATACAGTTCTTACACATGTGTAATTGACAAAAAATGAAAGAATTTGAAAACGGTCCAGAAAGCACTTTTAAGGGGTGATAAGTTTTTGAAAAAGTTCATTTTTTCAAAATTTTACTTTTGACATTGATTTGGGTTACATATCAATATGAAAACCCCGTGAGCATTTGCCCCCTGTTGAATTTTAAAGTGTTACAATTGCTTAATTATGGCATTTACAAGCGTGTCTACACTTTGGATGAATCAACGCCGGGTGGGTGGTATTGGCCAATGTGTATATGGTTTGTCCGATGC
>NW_026282633.1:0-12468 GCF_023373465.1 Oncorhynchus keta
GTTTAGCTGTCTGGCCGGTGTGGCTGACTGCCTAGGTTTATCTGTCTGGCCGGTGTGGCTGGCTGCCTGGTTTCCAGCCTGTCTGGCCGGTGTGGCCGAGCTGCCTGACTTTGCCACTCACTGTCACAGTCATACGCTGGACCTAGTTTTGTCCCATGGAATAAATGTTGTGGATCTTAATGTTTTTCCTCATAATCCTGGACTATCGGACCACCATTTTATTGCGTTTGCAATTGCAACAAATAATCTGCTCAGACCCCAACAAGGAACATCAAAGTCATGCTATAAATTCACAGACAACACAAAGATTCCTTGATGCCCTTCCAGACTCCCTCTGCCTACCCAAGGACGCCAGAGGACAAAAATCCGTTAACCACCTAACTGAGGATCTCAATTTAACCTTGCGCAATACCTAGATGCAGTTGCACCCCTAAAAACTAAAAAAATGTCTCATAAGGAAACTAGCTCCCTGGTACACAGAAAATACCCGAGCTCTGAAGCAAGCTTCCAGAAAATTGGAACGGAAATGGCGCCACACCAAACTGGAAGTCTTCCGACTAGCTTGGAAGGACGGTACCGTGCAGTACCGAAGAGCCCTTACTGCTGCTCGATCGTCCTATTTTCTAACTTAATTGAGGAAAATAAGAACAATCCGAAATTCCTTTTTGATACTGTGGCAAAGAAACTAACTAAAAGCAGCATTCCCCAAGAGAGGATGACTTTCACTTTAGCAGTGATAAATTCATGAACTTCTTTGAGGAAAAGATTATGATTATTAGAAAGCAAATTACGGACTCCTCTTTAAACCTGCGTATTCCTCCAAACCTCAGTTGTCCTGAGTCTGCACAACTCTGCCAGGACCTAGGATCAAGAGAGGAGACGCTCAAGTGTTTTTAGTACTATATCTCTTGACACAATGATGAAAATAATCATGGCCTCTAAACCTTCAAGCTGTATACTGGACCTATTCCAACTAAACTACTGAAAGAGCTGCTTCCTGTGCTTGGCCCTCCCTATGTTGAACATAATAAGCGGCTCTCTATCCACTGGATGTGTACCAAACTCACTAAAAGTGGCAGTAATAAAGCCTCTCTTGAAAAAGCCAAACCTTGACCCAGAAAATATAAAAACTATCGGCCTATATCGAATCTTCCATTCCTCTCAAAGATTTTAGAAGGCTGTTGCATAACAACTCACTGCCTTCCTGAAGACAAACAATGTATACGAAATGCTTCAGTCTGGTTTTAGACCCCATCATAGCACTGAGGCGGCACTTGTGAAGGTGGTAAATGACATTTAATGGCATCGGACCGAGCTCTGCATCTGTCCTCGTGCTCCCTAGACCTTAGTGCTGCTTTTGATACCATCGATCACCACATTCTTTTGGAGAGATTGGAAACCCAAATTGGTCTACGGACAAGTTCTGGCCTGGTTTAGATCTTATCTGTCGGAAAAGATATCAGTTTGTCTCTGTGAATGGTTTGTCCTCTGACAAAATCAACTGTACATTTCGGTGTTCCTCAGGTTCTGTTTTAGGACCACTATTGTTTTCACTATATATTTTACCTCTTGGGGATGTTATTCGAAAACATAATGTAAACTTTTCACTGCTATGCGGATGACACACAGCTGTACATTTCAATGAAACATGGTGAAGCCCCAAAATTGCCCTCGCTAGAAGCATGTGTTTCAGACATAAGGAAGTGGATGGCTGCAAACTTTCTACTATTAAACTCGGACAAAACAGAGATGCTTGTTCTAGGTCCCAGAAACAAAAGAGATCTTCTGTTGAATCTGACAATTAATCTTAATGGTTTGTACAGTCGTCTAAATAAAACTGTGAAGGACCTCGGCGTTACTCTGGACCCTGATCTCTCTTTTGAAGAACATATCAAGACCATTTTCGAGGACAGCTTTTTTTCCATCTACGTAACATTGCAAAAATCAGAAACTTTCTGTCCAAAAATGATGCAGAAAAATTAATCCATGCTTTTGTCACTTCTAGGTTAGACTACTGCAATGCTCTATTTTCCGGCTACCCGGATAAAGCACTAAATAAACTTCAGTTAGTGCTAAAATCACAGCTCTAGAATCCTGACTAGAACCAAAAAATTTGATCATATTACTCCAGTGCTAGCCTCTCTACACTGGCTTCCTGTCAAAGCAGGGCTGATTTCAAGGTTTTCTTTAACCTACAAAGCATTACATGGGCTTGCTCCTACCTACCTCTCTGATTTGGTCCTGCCGTACATACCTACACGTACGCTACGGTCACAAGACGCAGGCCTCCTAATTGTCCCTAGAATTTCTAAGCAAACAGCTGGAGGCAGGGCTTTCTCCTATAGAGCTCCATTTTTATGGAACGGTCTGCCTACCCATGTCATAAGACGCAAACTCGGTCTCAACCTTTAAGTCTTTACTGAAGACTCATCTCTTCAGTGGGTCATATGATTGAGTGTAGTCTGGCCCAGGAGTGGGAAGGTGAACGGAAAGGCTCTGGAGCAACGAGCCGCCCTTGCTGTCTCTGCCTGGCGGTTCCCCTCTTTCCACTGGGATTCTCTGCCTCTAACCCTGTTACGGGGGCTGAGTCACTGGCTTGCTGGGGCTCTCTCGTGCCGTCCCTGGGGGGTGCGTCACCTGGGTGGGTTGATTCACTGTGTGGTCGGCCTGTCTGGGTTGCCTGCCCCCTTGGGTTGTACCGTGGCGGAGATCTTTGTGGGCTATACTCGGCCTTGTCTCAGGATGGTAAGTTGGTGGTTGAAGATATCCCTCTAGTGGTGTGGGGGATGTGCTTTGGCAAAGTGGGTGGGGTTATATCCTTCCTGTTTGGCCCTGTCCGGGGGGGTGTCCTCGGATGGGGCCACAGTGTCTCTGACCCCTCCTGTCTCAGCCTCCAGTATTTATGCTGCAGTAGTTTATGTGTCGGGGCTAGGGTCAGTTTGTTATATCTGGTGCTACTCCTGTCCCATTCGGTGTCCTGTGTGAATCTAAGTGTGCGTTCTCTAATTCTCTCCTTCTCTCTTTCTTTCTCTCTCTCTCGGAGGACCTGAGCCCTAGGACCATGTCCCAGGACTACCTGACATGAGGACTC
Source organism: Oncorhynchus keta (assembly GCF_023373465.1). NCBI lineage: Eukaryota > Metazoa > Chordata > Actinopteri > Salmoniformes > Salmonidae > Oncorhynchus > Oncorhynchus keta. The sequence goes on from NW_026282633.1 coordinate 3,092, forward strand.
CTTGCTGTCCCCAGTCCACCTGGCCATGCTCCTGCTCCAGTTTCCAACTGACCTGAGCCCTAGGACCGTGCCCCAGGACTACCTGACATGAGGCTCCTTGCCTTGCTGTCCCCAGTCCACCTTACTGTGCTGCTGCTCCCACAGTTTCAACTGTTCTGCCTTATTATTATTCGACCATGCTGGTCATTTATATGAACATTTGAACATCTTGGTCATGTTCTGTTATAATCTCTACCCGGCACAGCCAGAGGACTGGCCACCCCACATGACGGTTCCTCTCTAGGTTTCTTCCTAGGTTTGGCCTTTCTAGGGAGTTTTCCTAGCCACCGTGCTTTTACACCTGCATTGTTTGCTGTTTGGGGTTTTAGGCTGGGTTTCTGTACAGCACTTTGAGATATCAGCTGATGTACGAAGGGCTATATAAATAAATTTGATTTGATTTGATTTGATTTATCTGTCTGGCCGGTGTGGCTGACTGCCTGGTTTATCTGTTCGGCCGGTGTGGCCAACTGCCTGGTTTATCTGTCTGGTCAGTGGCTGACTGCCTGGTTTATCTGTCTGGCCGGTGTGGCTGACTGCCTGGTTTATCTGTCTGGCCTGTGTGGCTCACTGCCTGGTTTAGCCGTTTTGCCGGGTGTGGCTCACTGCTTGGTTTAGCTGTCTGGCCGGTGTGGCTGAGGATCTGTCTCCACATGGGTCAGGATCTGTCTCCATTAGCGGGTCAGGATCTGTTCCCCCCATTAGCGGGTCAGGATCTGTCTCCATTAGCGGGTCAGGATCTGGTTCCATTAGCAGGTCAGGATCTGTCTCCATTAGCGGGTCAGGATCTGTCTCCATTAGCGGGTCAGGATCTGTCTCCATTAGCGGGTCAGATCTGTCTCCCCTGACCTTTCAGCAAATGACCAGTAGGAAATATCCCAGATTGTGCCTTTTAACAGTGCTTAAAAACACAGCACGACCAGGTCACACACACACACGAGATCAGGTCTGTTTACCCCAGACCACAGAGAAACAAATGATCCTGCAGGAATTCCGATGAGCTTTAGATGTTACAACTCTTTGATGTGGAGAGTTTGTGGTCTGCTAATGCTCTCATCCACTACACAACAGACATCTTTATATCATCAACCCATCTTCAACAGCATATTCATTACGGGGGGGGCCTCTACATTGGCTTTTAACTTCAAAGAATCAGAATTTTAGTAAAAACATACGTATCTCTGGGTAGTGAAAGGTTTGAAAACTCAACCGTTAAGAAACCAACTGGATGCCTGGTTAAATCTGTCACTGTGTTTTAATGGTACCATATCGCTGGCTGCCTGGTTATTAATCTGTCACTGTGTCTTAATGGTACCTATCGCTGGCTGGCTGCCTGGTTAAATCTGTCACTGTGTCTTAATGGTACCATATCGCTGGCTGGCTGCCTGGTTAAATCTGTCACTGTGTTTTAATGGTACCATATCGCTGGCTGCCCTGGTTAAATCTGTCACTGTGTTTTAATGGTGCCATATCGCTGGCTGCCTGGTTAAATCTGTCACTGTGTTTTAATGGTACTAGCACGCTGGCTGCCTGGTTAAATCTGTCACTGTGTTTTAATGGTGCCATCGCTGGCTGCCTGGTTAAATCTGTCAATGTGTTTCAATGGTACCATATCGCTGGCTGCCTGGTTAAATTCGTCAATGTGTTTTAATGGTACCATATCAGCTGGCTGCCTGGTTAAACCTGTCAATGTTTTTAATGGTGCCATCGCTGGCTGCCTGGTTAAATCTGTCACTGTGTTTTAATGGTACCATACCGCTGGATGCCTGGTTAAATCTGTCACTGTGTTTTAATGGTACCATACCGCTGGATGCCTGGTTAAATCTGTCACTGTGTTTTAATGGTACCATACGCTGGCTGACCGCTGGTAAATCTGTCACTGTGTTTTAAAGGTACCTATATCGCTGGATGCCTGCCTGGTTACCGCTGGTCACTGTGTTCTAATGGTACCATACCGCTGGCTGCCTGGTTAAATCTGTCACTGTGTCTTAACGGTACCATATCGCTTGGCTGCCTGGTTAAATCTGTCACTGTGTCTTAATGGTACCATGACCGCTGGCTGGCTGCCTGGCCCTAAATCTGTCACTGTGTCTTAATGGTACCATATCGACTGGCTGGCTGCCTGGTTAAATCTGTCATGTGTTTTAATGGTACCCTATCCGCTGGCTGGCTGCCTGGTTAAATCTGTCACTGGTTTGCCTGCCCCCTGCCATGACCGCTGGCTGCCTGGTTAAATCTGTCACTGTGTTTCTAATGGTACCATACCGCTGGATGCCTGGTTACAAATCTGACCGCTGTGTTTTAATGGTACCATAATGCTGGCTGCCTGGTTAAATCTGTCACTGTGTTTTAATGGTACCATATCGCTGGCTGCCTGGTTAAATCTGTCACTGTGTTTTAATGGTACCATATCGCTGGCTGCCTGGTTAAATCTGTCAATGTGTTTTAATGGTACGATATCGCTGGCTGCCTGGTTAAATCTGTCACTGTGTTTTAATGGTGCCATATCGCTGGCTGCCTGGTTAAATCTGTCACTGTGTTTTAATGGTACCATATCGCTGGATGCCTGGTTAAATCTGTCACTGTGTTTTAATGGTGCCATATCGCTGGCTGCCTGGTTAAATCTGTCAATGTGTTTTAATGGTACCATATCGCTGGCTGCCTGGTTAAATCTGTCAATGTGTTTTAATGGTACCATATCGCTGGCTGCCTGGTTAAATCTGTCAATGTGTTTTAATGGTACCATATCGCTGGCTGCCTGGTTAAATCTGTCACTGTGTCTTAATGGTACCATATCGCTGGCTGCCTGGTTAAATCTGTCACTGTGTCTTAACGGTACCATATCGCTGGCTGCCTGGTTAAATCTGTCACTGTGTCTTAATGGTACCATATCGCTGGCTGGCTGCCTGGTTAAATCTGTCACTGTGTTTTAATGGTGCCATATCGCTGGCTGCCTGTTAAATCTGTCACTGTGTTTTAATGGTACCATATCGCTGGCTACCTGTTAAATCTGTCATTGCGTCTTTTAATGGTACCATATCGCTGGCTGCCTGGTTAAATCTGTCAATGTGTTTTTAATGGTACCATATCGCTGGCTGCCTGGTTAAATCTGTCAATGTGTTTTAATGGTACCATATCGCTGGCTGCCTTTAAATCTGTCAATGTGTTTTTAATTCTTTGGTACCATATCGCTGGCTGCCTGGTTAAATCTTTGTCAATGTGTTTTAATGGTGCCATTTCGCTGGCTGCCTGGTTAAATCTGTCACTTGTGTTTTAATTACCATACCGCTGGATGCCTGGTTAAATTGTCACTGTGTTTTAATGGTACCATACCGCTGGCTGCCTGGTTAAATTGTCACTGTGTTTTAATGGTACCATATCGCTGGCTGCCTGGTTAATTCGCTGGTCACTGTGTCTTAATGGTACCATATCCTGGCTGCCTGGTTAAATCTGTCACTGTGTCTTAACGGTACCATACCGCTGGCTGCCTGGTTAAATCTGTCGCTGTGTCTTAATGGTACCATATCGCTGGCTGGCTGCCTGGTTAAATCTGTCACTGTGTTTTAATGGTGCCTATCGCTGGCTGGCTGCCTGACCGTTAAACGTCACTGTGTTTTTAAATCGCCTCTGTCACTGTGTTTTAATGGTGCCATATCGCTGGCTGCCTGGTTAAATCTGTCATGTGTTTTAATGGTACCATATCGCTGGCTGCCTGGTTAAATCTGTCAATGTGGTTTTAATGGTACCATATCGCTGCCGCCTGGACCTGTCAATGTGTTTTAATGGTACCATATTGCTGGCCACCTGGTTAAATCTGTCAATGTGTTTTAATGGTACCATATCGCTGGCTGCCTGGTTAAATCTGTCAATGTGTTTTAATGGTACCATATCTTGGCTGCCTGGTTAAATCTGTCAATGTGTTTTAATGTGCCATATCGCTGGCTGCCTGGTTAAATCTGTTTACTGTGTTTTAATGGTACCATACCGCTTTGCCTGGTTAAATCTGTCACTGTTTTTAATTTTTGGTACCATACCGCTGGCTGCCTGGTTAAATCTGTCACTGTGTTTTAATGGTACCATATCGCTGGCTGCCTGGTTAAATCTGTCACTGTGTCTTAATGGTACCATATTTGGCTGCCTGGTTAAATCTGTCACTGTGTCTTAATGGTACTATTTTGCATGGCTGTTTTAAATCTGTTTGTCTTAACGGTACCATATCGCTGGCTGCCTGGTTAAATCTGTCACTGTGTCTTAATGGTTTTACTCACTATTGCTGGCTGGCTGCCTGGTTAAATCTGTCACTGTGTTTTAATGGTACCATATCGCTGGCTGGCTGCCTGGTTAAATCTGTCACTGTGTTTTGATGGTGCCATATCGCTGGCTGCCTGGTTAAATCTGTCACTGTGTTTTTAATGGTACCATATCGCTTGATGCCTGGTTAAATCTGTCACTGTGTTTTACCTGGATTTTGGCTGGCTGCCTGGTTAAATCTGTCACTGTGTTTTAATTTCATAATGTGTTTTGCCTGGTTTGTTTGTCAATGTGTTTTATGGTACCATATCGCTGGCTGGTTTGGTTAAATCTGTCAATGTGTTTTAATGGTACCATATTGCTGGCTGCCTGTTAAATCTGTCACTGTGTTTTAATGGTACTTTATCCGCTGGCTGCCTGGTTAAATCTGTCACTGTGTTTTAATGGTACCATATCGCTGGCTGCCTGGTTAAATCTGTCACTGTGTTTTAATGGTACCATATTGCTGGCTGCCTGGTTTCTGTCACTGTGTTTTAATGTGGTACCATATTGCTGGCTGGCTGGTTAAATCTGTCACTGTGTTTTAATGGTACCATATCGCTGGCTGCCTGGTTAAATCTGTCACTGTGTTTTAATGGTACCATATCGCTGGCTGGCTGGTTAAATCTGTCACTGTGTTTTAATGGTACCATATCGCTGGCTGCCTGGTTAAATCTGTCACTGTGTTTTAATGGTACCATATCGCTGGCTGGCTGGCTGGTTAAATCTGTCACTGTGTTTTAATGGTACCATATCGCTGGCTGCCTGGTTAAATCTGTCACTGTGTCTTAATGGTACCATATCGCTGGCTGGCTGCCTGGTTAAATCTGTCACTGTGTCTTAATGGTACCATATCTGCTGGCTGCCTGGTTAAATCTGTCACTGTGTTTTAATGGTACCATATCGCTGGCTGGCTGCCTGGTTAAATCTGTCACTGTGTTTTAATGGTGCCATATCGCTGGCTGCCTGGTTAAATCTGTCACTGTGTTTTAATGGTACCATATCGCTGGATGCCTGGTTAAATCTGTCACACGTGTTTTAATGGTACCATATCGCTGGCTGCCTGGTTAAATCTGTCTGTGTTTTAATGGTACCATATCGCTGGCTGCCTGGTTAAATTTTGTCACTGTGTTGCATTAATGGTACCTATCGCTGGCTGCCTGGTTAAATCTGTCAATGTGTTTTAATGGTACGATATCGCTGGCTGCCTGGTTAAATTTTGTCTACTGTGTTTTAATGGGTGCCATATCCTGGCTGCCTTTGGTTTACTATCTGTCACTGTGTTTTAATGGTACCATATCGCTGGATGCCTGGTTAAATCTGTCACTGTGTTTTAATGGTGCCATCGCTGGCTGCCTGGTTAAATCTTGGTTTGTGTTTTAATGGTGCCATATCGCTGGCTGCCTGGTTTTTCATATGTTTTAATGGTACCATATCTGGCTGCCTGGTTAAATCTGTCATTGTGTTTTAATGGTACCATTTCGCTGGCTGCCTGGTTAAATTCGTCAATGTGTTTTAATGGTACCATCGCTGGCTGCCTGGTTAAATCTGTCAATGTGTTTTAATGGTACCAATCGCTGGTTTGCCTGGTTAAATCTGTCAATGTGTTTTAAATGGTACCATATCGCCGCTGCCTGGTTAAATCTGTCAATGTGTTTTAATGGTGCCATCGCTGGCTGCCTGGTTAAATCTGTCACTGTGTTTTAATGGTACCATACCGCTGGATGCCTGGTTAAATCTGTCACTGTGTTTTAATGGTACCATACCGCTGGCTGCCTATCTTGTCACTGTGTTTTAATGGTACCATTGCAGCTGGCTGCCTGGTTAAATCTGTCACTGTGTTCTACTAATGGTACCATATCGCTGGCTGCCTTTGTTTAATTTTGCTGTAATGTGTCTTAACGGTACCATATCGCTGGCTGCCTGGTTAAATCTGTCACTGTGTCTTTAATGGTACCATTTCATTGGGCGTGGCTGCCTGGTTTTGTCCTACTATTTTGGCCAATGTGTTTTGCTGCCTGGTTAAATCTGTCACTGTGTTTTAATGGTACCATATCGCTGGCTGCCTGGTTAAATCTGTCACTGTGTTTTAATGGTGCTATATCGCTGGCTGCCTGGTTAAATCTGTCACTGTGTTTTAATGGTACCATATCGCTGGCTGCCTGGTTAAATCTGTCAATGTGTTTTAATGGTACCATATCGCTGGCTGCCTGGTTAAATCTGTCAATGTGTTTTAATGGTACCATATCGCTGGCTGCCTGGTTAAATCTGTCACTGTGTTTTAATGGTACCATATCGCTGGCTGCCTGGTTAAATCTGTCACTGTGTTTTAATGGTACCATATCGCTGGCTGCCTGGTTAAATCTGTCAATGTGTTTTAATGGTGCCATATCGCTGGCTGCCTGGTTAAATCTGTCACTGTGTTTTAATGGTACCATATCGCTGGATGCCTGGTTAAATCTGTCACTGTGTTTTAATGGTACCATACCGCTGGCTGCCTGGTTAAATCTGTCACTGTGTTATAATGGTACCATATCGCTGGCTGCCTGGTTAAATCTGTCACTGTGTCTTAATGGTGCCATATCGCTGGCTGCCTGGTTAAATCTGTCACTGTGTCTTAACGGTACCATATCGCTGGCTGCCTGGTTAAATCTGTCACTGTGTCTTAATGGTACCATATCGCTGGCTGCCTGGTTAAATCTGTCACTGTGTTTTAATGGTACCATATCGCTGGCTGGCTGCCTGGTTAAATCTGTCACTGTGTTTTAATGGTACCATATCGCTGGATGCCTGGTTAAATCTGTCACTGTGTTTTAATGGTACCATATCGCTGGCTGGCTGGTTAAATCTGTCACTGTGTTTTAATGGTACCATATCGCTGGCTGGCTGGTTAAATCTGTCACTGTGTCTTAATGGTACCATATCGCTGGCTGCCTGGTTAAATCTGTCACTGTGTCTTAACGGTACCATACCTGTCACGCCCTGACCTTAGAGATCCTTATTATTCTCTATGTTTGGGTCAGGGTGTGACTCGGGGGGGAAATTCGGTGTTTTCCATTTCTTTTGTTGGCCGGTTATTGGTTCCCCATCAGGGACAGCTGTCTATCGTTGTCTCTGATTGGGAATCATACTTAGGCAGCCTGTTTTCCACCAGAGTTTGTGGGATCTTGTTTTCTGTAGCCTGACAGAACTGTGCGCTTTCGTTTTTTTTTTCGCTTTTTGTTTGAGTGTTTTTATTTTAAATATTAAAATCATGAACACTTTCCACGCCAGCTCCTTGGTCTACTCATTATACCACCAACGAGAGCCGTTACAATACCACTCGCTGCAATCGTTTGTTTTTGGGGAACGCAAACAGTTTATGACTCTCACAATACAGCTGATCCTCATTAGGCAATAAGAAGAAAACAACTTTCCTAATGGAAGACTGGACTCTTTCTGCTGTCACCTTGTTTTACTGACAACTTGACAGTATATATATATATATATATATATATCAGAAGAAAAAAACTCTATTGCCATTAAGAAACGTTGCCAGGAATTAGCCGCGATGTTGTACACAGGAAGTTGAGAATCATCCGCATCGACAATCACTACAGTGTGTCTGGATTGGGATTCAAACAGCGTAGTAGACAGTTGGAAAATACTACCCAGCTGATCCTAAACCAGTCTGGTGGAATATTCTAATTGTCTTATTAGCATGTATAATCATAGCCAATCACATATGATAATAATGATGACATCATAATGTTGTTCTCTTTGTTACCACAGTCTAGTGTCCTATAGAGGGGACAGGTCCCCTCTATAGTGAACTAGAGTCCTGCTCTATACTGTAGGGAATAGGACCACCTGGCATGATGACTCCTTGCTGTCCCCAGTCCACCTGGCTGTGCTGCTGCTCCAGTTTCAACTGTTCTGCCTGCGGCTATGAAACCCTGACCTGTTCACCGGACGTGCTACCTGTCCAAGACCTGCTGTTTTCAACTCTCCAGAGACAGCAGGAGCAGTAGAGATACTCTCAATGATCAGCTATGAAAAGCCAACTGATATTTACTCCCGAGATGCTGACTTGCTGCACCCTCGACAACTACTGTGATTATTATTATTTGACCATGCTGGTCATTTATGAACATTTGAATATCTTGGCCATGTTCTGTTATAATCTCCACCCGGCACAGCCAGAAGAGGACTGGCCAACCCACATAGCCTGGTTCCTCTCTAGGTTTCTTCCTAGGTTTTGGCCTTTCTAGGGAGTTTTTCCTAGCCACCGTGCTTCTACACCTGCATTGCTTGCTGTTTGTGGTTTTAGGCTGGGTTTCTGTACAGCACTTTGAGATATCAGCTGATGTACGAAGGGCTATATAAATACATTTGATTTGAATAAACTTCCATTTGGGAGGCACACAGAGATATATGAGAAGACATGAGGATGTTTCCTGTCTAGCTATGTGACATTTATAGTGTTTATAAAATACTATTCTGTCCACTCTCGGGGTAGAGAGAGAGGGACAGGGAGAGAGACAGAGAGAGAGACAGGAGAGAGAGAGAGACAGGAGAGAGAGACAGGAGAGAGAGACACAGAGAGAGACAGAGACAGAGAGAGAGACAGAGAGAGAGAGAGACAGAGAGAGACAGAGAGACACAGAGACAGAAAGAGAGAGAGAGAGAGAGAGACAGGGAGAGAGAGAGAGAGGCAGGAGAGAGAGAGAGAGAGAGAGAGAGAGAGAGAGCACAGAGAGAGACAGAGACAGAGAGAGACAGAGAGAGAGACAGAAGAAAGAGAGACAGAGACAGAGAGAAATAGAGACAGAGAGACATTGTCCCTTTTGTACTTATTTGCACATTTGACATTTGAAATTAATTTATTATTTTGGAACTTCTGTGAGTGTAATGTTTACTGTTAATCTTTGTTTATTTCACTTTGTTTGTATCTACATACAGTATATGTTTCCCATGCCAATAAATCTCTTAAATTGAATTGAGAGGAGAGAGAGAGAGAGAGAGAGGAGAGAGAGAGGAGAGAGAGGTAAAGAGAGAGAGAGAGAGAG
>NW_026282634.1:0-3936 GCF_023373465.1 Oncorhynchus keta
AACCAGCTGTGATGAAGTTCGGCTTTAACTGACACCTAATAAATATGTACTCATTTTGTTTCAGTTGATAATGCCCAATTGTTCCCCTACAGCAAATTATGAACTGTATGCGTCAAATAGTAATGAGTCAAGCCTCTCGTTCATAAGGGGCTTATTGGAGTTGTCATATGGTCGCAGAGCTACTGGTAATTCACTGAAGACTCATTTTGGTAATTGACAGGCAAGCTGAACTTAAACTTTAACTGGAAAAAATATTGATCGACATTGTAAATGTGTCCGTATAGTACATGAGTTCCTAGTGGATAGACCACCTGGTTAAAGGGGAAAATAGCCTAATCAGCAATTGCGTTTTCAATAATTGCTATATTCTTTTCACAACTGCCACCAACATTTACAACCAAGTATTAATGAGTATTTGCTATCGCAACAGCTAATGGGGATCCTAATAAATTACCAATTATGAAATTACGCTTTTGCTTGGCTTTCTACGTAAAGTATATGATTGAATGTTTCTTTAAGCCAGCAGCTTGTAACTTGAAATGAGACATAATCAGGTCAAAACATGACAACAAAAAATGTCCCTGACAGATAGCTAATGAAACACTAGCCTCATGAGCAGGCAAATTGACAGTTACAGTAGCAGGCTAGACGAGTCAAACTAACATTGGCTAGCTTAGAAAAAAACTTGGCTAAATGGTCAGTGGAGTTACCGCAATTTGTATTGCATGCTGCACTTTTCAAGTCCACTCAAAACATGTTTTTCTGCCATTTAAAAATAATCTGAAAAAGTGAGGCCACGGCCGTTTTCTGAAGAATTGCATTGTGGGCCCTGACAGCACGGAAATAATGTCCACTGCTTGTATACTACGTATTTTGGCAAATTTTGTATGACATCCGGGAACTTCTGGCATACTAACTATATCCATACTATGACCAATAGGCATACTACATACTCCAATTACATCACAAATAGTATGGTTAGTGCGGTTAGTATGATTATTCGAAGTTGCACAGCTCTAGTTCTTATGAATACCAATGACGTTTCAACTACATGGCTGTGTTGAGCAATAACCCAGCACCCTGAAAGCACCCTGTCAACAGTTGTGGAAGATCAGGTCATGTGAACTGAAGTTGTTAGGATGGTACTTTATTTATTTATTTCTTGATTTATTGTCATTAGCTGTAAAAAGTTTTCCACTTCACAGTTTTAGCTTAATAACATATGTATGGTTAGATGTATGTAGCTACTGATTTTGTGTAGTTATTTCTAATGTAATCAACTTTGACGTACCATTTGTGAAGTACAATATGTTATTTGAAACCGAAAGGTGTATCATCAAATACCATTTCTACAAAAGCCAGCCTTTCTTTCTCTGTCCACTACTGTATTCCCATACCTCATACTGAAAATGTAATTGATATAAAAAAAAATGTGTGATAAACCCTACAGTTTTTCTTTTGACTGCATTCTGGAAAAGCTACATATGCTATTGAAACATGTGCTCTTAGAGAATGAAACAGAAGTTTACAGAACTGCGTCTCAAAGTTCAATTCCTTTTATATCCTAAATCAAACGTAGAAGTAGACTATTTCTAAATTAGCCTAATATTAGAATGAATGTACAAATTCTTCATATTTTCTTCAAAGGATACAACAAACACAGACCTTTTTCAAACATAACCGCTGTAGTTAGACCTGCACTGTAGCATATTGCTTTTGCCTGATACTATGGCTTTAGGTGTTACCAATAGAAATTTACTTTTTTAATAAACAAAGTTTTTTTTTTTATTAAAAAAAAATAACAGACCGAGATGAAGCCGTCAAGGAGAGATCTTTTACTTTGGCCAAAATCTTTCCGCGTGAGATAATCCCGTTTTATTTTCTAATTACTTGAGGATTTTGATTGAATAGAAGTTTCGTAATGTTTAAGCTTTTACAAATGTACTGATATATGTGGATGCACGTGGCATTTCGGAAACTTTGAGAAAAACGACTTTCAGTTGTGCGTGTTGTTCACACTCATACCTGCCCTCTCATTAGCTAGAATGGTCCCCACCTGGGGCCTGTTGCACAAAACTAGGATAAGGGATTAAGCCAGGATATCTTGGTGATCCTGGCTCAATTGATCCGTAATCCGGTTGCACTAAAGATGGATAGGGGGCAGGAGGATATGTTATGGTATAAATTACCATGGAGATTTATTCTGTGGAGCTAGCCTGCTCCAGACCAGGCTAAATTCAGGATCTATTTAATCTCATCCTAATGTCAGTCAGCAGTCACCACAAATGGAAACCAATAGTTATTTCACTGCTCACTATACATTGTTATCACATATAACTAGACCCACTGTCATTATTTAAACATTTGTGATCATTAATTTCAATGATTTTGGATAAAAAATGATTTTAGATGTTGCTATCATTAGATAATTTACAGTTTCATAGACTATATATAAAATGATAGAATATTAGCCACAGAGGGAAAAAAAAGACAAGTCATAATATTGTAACCAGTTGTTTTAAAGGAGGACAGTTGTTAAAATGACAGATGCGGGGCATTTCGTGAAATTGTACTTCAGTATGGTTTCATAAACAAAGACATGCTGATGTGCCAGAATATTAAGTATCACATTGTCATAAGTATCAAAACTGTAAAAACAATATGTAGCTTTTCTGCAGAAAGAACCAGCCTCATAAATTTATGACTTTATCATTTTTCTTCAGTGTGGCCCTAGTACTCTGTCATATAAACAAATACACATTCCATATGAATATAAAAACACAATGTGTAACATTATGTTCCTTTATTGAATAAGGACAAAACAAAGCAGGTAAACCATCAGCTCCTTTCGAAACTGAAGTCACAGTGACTCTACAAGATGGAAAGCACAGAATCCAAGCATATTATACAAAATGATACATACACATTCAAAGGTCTGTATATAACACACCCTGCATGTCTGCACACTAAAATAAATGCAGGACAAATCCATACACATCAACTGAACAGACAAATGAATGGATGCAGTAGCCTCCCTGCAGCCTTTTTTTTACTGAAAACAAGACAAAAATACTAAGTAAGAAAGACATTTTTTGCAGTGCAGTGAGCAACCGACCTTGGGTCCTTTGAAAGGCGCTATATAAATTAAAGTGATTATTATTATAGCTCATCTATTTATTCAATTACATTTTATTTATATAGCACTTTTCACAATTGTTTCATTCTGTCAAAGCAGCTTTACATTAATGAAAGCAGGAGAAACACAAAAAAAACGGTGGACAACATAAGAAGCAGAGTACAACGGCTAAGATTAAACCGTACTGAGCGTAGTAACGTTACATAATAATGTAAGGCTTTAATAATAATTTATCATAGCTTTATACAGTGTGATGGACTTACTTTACACAATTTCACTCATATCTGCAGTGCATTTCAATTAAAAAATGTAACCGTTTCATAATTACAGTACAACTGCGTTTTTGGAGATGTGAATTAAATATTTGAATTGTAATTGTGATGTTTCAGCGGAGCTGACTGAGTGTGTAATTGTGCACTACTTACGCATTCAGGCGGTCTGCAATACTTTGCCACGCTTTTCTCTTTGCTTTATCACTGTGGCGGTGTTGCCTTTCTTCTTAATTATATCTTTTACCTCCTCGTATGCCTCCATGAGGATTTGTGCTTCCGACGGGGAAAAGTACGCGGCTCAGGTGCCATGGTAAATCAGTTAATCTGTGATCTGTGGCGGGGTCTATTTAGTGAGCGTGAGCGCGCTACCTATCAGGATTGGTTCACCTGGCTTAATGAATCCGTGTCTGCTCATCTGGCTTGGTCTTTGTGCAACCAATTAAGCCTGGACGCACATGTTTTTGCTTCATTGAGCTCAGCTTAGTCATTTATCCCGGATGTCTTAATTCTACTTTTGTGCAACAGGCC
>NW_026282635.1:0-4635 GCF_023373465.1 Oncorhynchus keta
TAGGCGAGCACCATGGTCTTGTAGCGGATGCGAGCTTCAACTGGAAGCCAGTGGAGAGAGCGGAGGAGCGGGGTGACGTGAGAGAACTTGGGAAGGTTGAACACCAGACGGGCGTGCGTTCTGGATGAGTTGTAGGGGTTTAATGGCACAGGCAGGGAGCCCAGCCAACAGCGAGTTGCAGTAATCAAGACGGAGATGACAAGTGCCTGGACACTACATACAGTATATTGTATTTCTACACAGACAATATTTGACATGGAATCCTTGGACAGACCCCATGAGTTCATCTCTGTCAGTGAAGCAGGCTTCAATCTAACAAAGAGGAGAAGGAGAGGCTGTGATTGGACAGCAGGCCATTGTTGAAGTCCCTGGTCAACGAGGTGGCAATGTCACAATCTGTGCTGCTATCAGCAACCATGGTGTTCTACATCACCATGTTACACTCGGGCCATATAACACCAGCACCTTCTAAGATTTATTGCCAATCTAAGAGACATTTTATTTGAGCAGCAGGTTCAAGAGCCGTCCTTGTATCAGAGATAATTGCATAATTATCGTATTTCGAATCAGCCCTAACGTAGCCTTCACTGCTATTAAGCCCAGGAGCTATTACGCTAGCTAACGCACACTAGCTAACGCACACAGATTAGCATCACTGTAGTGCTATTCACTCAACTGTACGACTTGATTAGTTTACTGTTAGCTAGCTACATAATCTTAGCCATTCTTCTTAGCTAGCTACATAGCCGTCCTTGTATCAGAGATAATTGCATAATTATCGTATTTCGTATTTCGTCGCCCTAACGTAGCCTTCACTGCTATTCGCCCAGGAGCTAGCAACGCTAGCTAACGCACACAGATTAGCATCACTGTAGTGCTATTCACTCAACTGTACGACTTGATTAGTTCAGTGTTAGCTAGCTACATAGCTGTCTTTGTTTCCAAGATAATTGTGTAGTTTAGTGTGTGTAGCCTTGGAGTGATTATCTTAATTCACTGAGGTTCGCTAGCCAGCTATTTGTCGTCCTTAACGTAGGAGACTCTGCTAGCTAGCCAACAGCTAACAGCTAGCCAACGTCACCACACACGTCTACTGATTCGAATTCAATCACCGGTCAGGGAGTATCACATTTTCATTTCATTACAGTACAACGGTTTGATTTGTTTGATCGTAGCTGCTGCTAGCTACATAGCCGTCTTTGTTTCAAAGATAATTGTGTAGTCTAGACCGATTTCCTAGGTTAGCTAGCCAGCTATTGTCGTTCTTTTAACTCAACGTAACGTAAACAACACTGCTAGCTAGCCAGCTAGCCCCGAATAGCAGCACTGTAGAAATTATTACACTCAACGGAACGACTTGATTAGTGTAGTGCCAACAACGCAGCTACTGCCAGCTAGCCTACTTTAGCAGTACTGTATCATTTTAATCATTTTAGTCAATAAGATTCTTGCTACGTAAGCTTAACTTTCTGAACATTCGAGACGTGTAGTCCACTTGTCATTCAATTTCCTTGCATTAGCGTAGCCTTTTCTGTAGCCTGTCAACTATGTGTCTGTCTATCCCTGTTCTCTCCTCTCTGCACAGACCATACAAACGCTCCACACCGCGTGGCCGCGACCACCTAATCTGGTGGTCCCAGCGCGTACGACCCACGTGGAGTTCCAGGTCTCCGGTAGCCTCTGGAACTGCCGATCTGCGGCCAACAAGGCAGAGTTCATCTCAGCCTATGCCTCCCTCCAGTCCCTTGACTTCTTGGCACTGACGGAAACATGGATCACCACAGATAACACTGCTACTCCTACTGCTCTCTCCTCGTCCGCCCACGTGTTCTCGCACACCCGAGAGCTTCTGGTCAGCGGGGTGGTGGCACCGGGATCCTCATCTCTCCCAAGTGGTCTTTCTCTCTTTCTCCCCTTACCCATCTGTCTATTGCCTCCTTTGAATTCCATGCTGTCACAGTTACCAGCCCTTTCAAGCTTAACATCCTTATCATTTATCGCCCTCCAGGTTCCCTCGGAGAGTTCATCAATGAGCTTGATGCCTTGATAAGCTCCTTTCCTGAGGACGGCTCACCTCTCACAGTTCTGGGCGACTTTAACCTCCCCACGTCTACCTTTGACTCATTCCTCTCTGCCTCCTTCTTTCCACTCCTCTCCTCTTTTGACCTCACCCTCTCACCTTCCCCCCCTACTCACAAGGCAGGCAATACGCTTGACCTCATCTTTACTAGATGCTGTTCTTCCACTAACCTCATTGCAACTCCCCTCCAAGTCTCCGACCACTACCTTGTATCCTTTTCCCTCTCGCTCTCATCCAACACTTCCCACACTGCCCCTACTCGGATGGTATCGCGCCGTCCCAACCTTCGCTCTCTCTCCCCCGCTTCTCTCTCCTCTTCCATCCTATCATCTCTTCCCTCTGCTCAAACTTTCTCCAACCTATCTCCTGATTCTGCCTCCTCAACCCTCCTCTCCTCCCTTACTGCATCCTTTGACTCCCTATGTCCCCTATCCTCCAGGCCGGCTCGGTCCTCCCCTCCCCGCTCCGTGGCTCGACGACTCATTGCGAGCTCACAGAACAGAGAGCTCCGGGCAGCCGAGCGGAAATGGAGGAAAACTCGCCTCCCTGCGGACCTGGCATCCTTTCACTCCCTCCTCTCTACATTTTCCTCCTCTGTCTCTGCTGCTAAAGCCACTTTCTACCATTCTAAATTCCAAGCATCTGCCTCTAACCCTAGGAAGCTCTTTGCCACCTTCTCCTCCCTCCTGAATCCTCCCCCCTCCCTCCTCCCTCTCTGCAGATGACTTCGTCAACCATTTTGAAAAGAAGGTCGATGACATCCGATCCTCGTTTGCTAAGTCAAACGACACCGCTGGTTCTGCTCACACTGCCCTACCCTATGCTCTGACCTCTTTCTCCCCTCTCTCTCCAGATGAAATCTCGCGTCTTGTGACGGCCGGCCGCCCAACAACCTGCCCGCTTGACCCTATCCCCTCCTCTCTTCTCCAGACCATTTCCGGAGACCTTCTCCCTTACCTCACCTCGCTCATCAACTCATCCCTGACCGCTGGCTACGTCCCTCCCGTCTTCAAGAGAGCGAGAGTTGCACCCCTTCTGAAAAAACCTACACTCGATCCCTCCGATGTCAACAACTACAGACCAGTATCCCTTCTCTCTTTTCTCTCCAAAACTCTTGAGCGTGCCGTCCTTGGCCAGCTCTACCGCTATCTCTCTCAGAATGACCTTCTTGATCCAAATCAGTCAGGTTTCAAGACTAGTCATTCAACTGAGACTGCTCTTCTCTGTATCACGGAGGCGCTCCGCACTGCTAAAGCTAACTCTCTCTCCTCTGCTCTCATCCTTCTAGACCTATCGGCTGCCTTCGATACTGTGAACCATCAGATCCTCCTCTCCACCCTCTCCGAGTTGGGCATCTCCGGCGCGGCCCACGCTTGGATTGCGTCCTACCTGACAGGTCGCTCCTACCAGGTGGCGTGGCGAGAATCTGTCTCCTCACCACGCGCTCTCACCACTGGTGTCCCCCAGGGCTCTGTTCTAGGCCCTCTCTTATTCTCGCTATACACCAAGTCACTTGGCTCTGTCATAACCTCACATGGTCTCTCCTATCATTGCTATGCAGACGACACACAATTAATCTTCTCCTTTCCCCCTTCTGATGACCAGGTGGCGAATCGCATCTCTGCATGTCTGGCAGACATATCAGTGTGGATGACGGATCACCACCTCAAGCTGAACCTCAGCAAGACGGAGCTCCTCTTCCTCCCGGGGAAGGACTGCCCGTTCCATGATCTCGCCATCACGGTTGACAACTCCATTGTGTCCTCCTCCCAGAGCGCTAAGAACCTTGGCGTGATCCTGGACAACACCCTGGCGTTCTCAACTAACATCAAGGCGGTGTCCCGTTCCTGTAGGTTCATGCTCTACAACATCCGCAGAGTACGACCCTGCCTCACACAGGAAGCGGCGCAGGTCCTAATCCAGGCACTTGTCATCTCCCGTCTTGATTACTGCAACTCGCTGTTGGCTGGGCTCCCTGCCTGTGCCATTAAACCCCTACAACTCATCCAGAACGCCGCAGCCCGTCTGGTGTTCAACCTTCCCAAGTTCTCTCACGTCACCCCGCTCCTCCGCTCTCTCCACTGGCTTCCAGTTGAAGCTCGCATCCGCTACAAGACCATGGTGCTCGCCTACGGAGCTGTGAGGAACGGCACCTCAGTACCTCCAGGCTCTGATCAGGCCCTACACCCAAACAAGGGCACTGCGTTCATCCACCTCTGGCCTGCTCGCCTCCCTACCACTGAGGAAGTACAGTTCCCGCTCAGCCCAGTCAAAACTGTTCGCTGCTCTGGCCCCCAATGGTGGAACAAACTCCCTCACGACGCCAGGACAGCGGAGTCAATCACCACCTTCCGGAGACACCTGAAACCCCACCTCTTCAAGGAATACCTAGGATAGGGTAAGTAAGGGTAAGTAATCCTTCTCACCCCCCTCTCCCCCAACAAGATTTAGATGCAAGTGGCTGTTCCACTGGTTGTCATAAGGTGTATGCACCAATTTGTAAGTCGCTCTGGATAAGAGCGTCTGCTAAATGACTTAAATGTAAATGTAAATGT
>NW_026282637.1:0-12042 GCF_023373465.1 Oncorhynchus keta
TAATATGACAGACCAGCTAGATATGCTGTCTCTATTACATTATGACAGACCAGCTAGATCTACTGTCTCTATTATTATTTGACAGACCAGCTAGATCTACTGTCTCTATTGTATTATGACAGACCAGCTAGATCTACTGTCTCTATTATAATATGACAGACCAGCTAGATCTACTGTCTCTATTGTATTATGACAGACCAGCTAGATCTACTGTCTCTATTATATTATGACAGACCAGCTAGATTTCCTGTATCTATTATAACATGACAGACCAGCTAGATATGCTGTCTCTATTATAATATGACAGGCCAGCTAGATATGCTGTCTCTATTATAATATGACAGACCAGCTAGAAATGCTGTCTCTATTGTATTATGACAGACCAGCTAGATCTACTGTCTCTATTATAATATGACAGACCAGCTAGATCTACTGTCTCTATTGTATTATGACAGACCAGCTAGATCTACTGTCTCTATTATAATATGACAGACCAGCTACATCTACTGTCTCTATTATATTATGACAGACCAGCTAGATCTACTGTCTCTATTATATTACGACAGACCAGGTAGATCTATCGTCTCTATAATAATATGACAGACCAGCTAGATTTACTGTATCTATTATAATATGACAGACCAGCTAGATATGCTGTCTCTATTATAATATGACAGACCAGCTGGACCTATTGTCGCTATTATAATATGACAGACCAGCTAGATATGCTGTCTCTATTACATTATGACAGACCAGCTAGATCTACTGTCTCTATTATTATTTGACAGACCAGCTAGATCTACTGTCTCTATTGTATTATGACAGACCAGCTAGATCTACTGTCTCTATTATAATATGACAGACCAGCTAGATCTACTGTCTCTATTGTATTATGACAGACCAGCTAGATCTACTGTCTCTATTATAATATGACAGACCAGCTACATCTACTGTCTCTATTATATTATGACAGACCAGCTAGATCTACTGTCTCTATTACATTTCATTTACATTTTAGTCATTTAGCAGGCTCTTATCCAGAAGCGACTACAAATTAGTGCATTCACCTTATGGTATGTGGAACAGTCACTTTATAATGTGTCTAAATCTATGAGAGGTGAGAGGTTACTTATCCTATCCTAGGTATTCCTTAAAGGTATTATATTAAAATAGACCAGGTAGATCTATGGTGTCTATAATATGACAGACCAGCTAGATTTACTGTGTCTATTTCATAATATGATAGATAAAACAGATCTCTACTGTGTCTATAATACTATGACAGCCAGCTAGATCTATTGTCTCTATTATAATACTTGACAGACCAGCTAGATCTACTATCTCACTGTCTCTATTATGTACCGACAGACCAGCTAGATCTACTGTCTCTATTATATTACGACAGACCAGGTAGATCTATCGTCTCTATAATAATATGACAGACCAGCTAGATTTACTGTCTCTATTATGACGACAGACCAGCTAGAGTCTACTGTCTCTATAATATGACAGACCAGCTAGATCTACTGTCTCTATTATATTATGACAGACCAGCTAGATCTATCGTCTCTCAATAATATGACAGACCATCTAGATTTACCTGTCTATTATAATATGACAGACCAGCTAGACCTACTGTCTCCTATAATAATATGACAGACCAGCTAGATCTACTGTCTCTATATAATAGGCAGACCAGCTAGATCTCTGATGTCTCTATAATAATATGACAGACCAGCTAGATCTACTGTCTCTGTTATTATAATATGACAGACCAGCTAGATATGCTGTCTCTATTACATTATGACAGACCAGCTAGACCTATTGTCTCTATTATAATATGACAGACCAGCTCGAATCTGCTGTCTCTATTGTATTATGACAGACCAGCTAGCTCTACTGTCTCTATAATAATATGACAGACCAGCTAGATATACTGTCTCTATTATATTATGACAGACCAGCTAGATCTACTGTCTCTGTTATATTATGACAGACCAGGTAGATCTACCGTCTCTATAATAATATGACAGACCAGCTAGATTTACTGTCTCTATAATAATATGACAGACCAGCTAGATATGCTGTCTCTATTATAATATGACAGACCAGCTAGACCTATTATCTCTATTATAATATGACAGACCAGCTAGATATGCTGTCTCTATTACATTATGACAGACCAGCTAGATCTACTGTCTCTATTATTATTATTTGACAGACCAGCTAGATCTACTGTCTCTGTTATATTATGACAGACCATCTAGATATACTGTCTCTATTATAATATGACAGACCAGCTAGATCTACTGTCTATTGTATTATGACAGACCAGCTAGATCTACTGTCTCTATTATATTATGACAGACCAGCTAGATATCCTGTCTCTATTATAACATGACAGACCAGCTAGATATACTGTCTCTATTATATATGACAGGCCAGCTAGATACTGTCTCTATTATAACATGACAGACCAGCTAGAAATGCTGTCTCTATTGTATTATGACAGACCAGCTAGATCTACTGTCTCTATTATAATATGACAGACCAGCTAGATCTACTGTCTCTATTGTATTATGACAGACCAGCTAGATCTACTGTCTCTATTATAATATGACAGACCAGCTACATCTACTGTCTCTATTATATTATGACAGACCAGCTAGATCTACTGTCTCTATTATATTACGACAGACCAGGTAGATCTATCGTCTCTATAATAATATGACAGACCAGCTAGATTTACTGTATCTATTATAATATGACAGACCAGCCAGATATGCTGGTTCTATTATAATATGACAGACCAGCTAGACCTATTGTCGCTATTATAATATGACAGACCCAGCTAGATATGCTGTCTCTATTACATTATGACAGACCAGCTAGATCTACTGTCTCTATTATTATTTGACAGACCAGCTAGATCTACTGTCTCTATTGTATTATGACAGACCAGCTAGATCTACTGTCTCTATTATAATATGACAGACCAGCTAGATCTACTGTCTCTATTGTATTATGACAGACCAGCTAGATCTACTGTCTCTATTATAATATGACAGACCAGCTACATCTACTGTCTCTATTATATTATGACAGACCAGCTAGATCTACTGTCTCTATTACATTTCATTTACATTTAAGTCATTTAGCAGACGCTCTCTTATCCAGAGCGACTTACAAATTGGTGCATTCACCTTATGACATCCAGCTGAACAGTCACTTTACAATAGTGCATCTAAATCTTAAGGGGGGTGAGAGGGATTACTTATCCTATCCTAGGTATTCCTTAAAGATTATTATATTACGACAGACCAGGTAGATCTATCGTCTCTATAATAATATGACAGACCAGCTAGATTTACTGTATCTATTATAATATGACAGACCAGCCAGGATCTACTGTCTCTATAATACTATGACAGACCAGCTAGATCTATTGTCTCATTATAATATGACAGACCAGCTACATCTACTGTCTCTATTATTTATGACAGACCAGCTAGATCTACTGTCTCTATTATATTACGACAGACCAGGTAGATCTATCGTCTCTATAATAATATGACAGACCAGCTAGATTTACTGTATCTATTATAATATGACAGACCAGCTAGATCCTGTCTCTATAATAATATGACAGATAGCTAGATCTATTGGCTCTATTATAATATGACAGACCAGCTAGATCTACTGTCTCTATTATATTATGACAGACCAACTAGATATACTGGCTCTATTTATAATATGACAGACCAGCTCGATCTACTGTTATTATTATATGACAGACCAGCTCGATCTACTGTCTCTATTATATTATGACAGACCAGCTAGATCGACTGTCTCTATTATATTATGACAGACCAACTAGATCTACTGTCTCTATTCTATTATGACAGACCAGCTAGATCTACTGTCTCTAATATATTATGACAGACCAGCTAGATCTACTGTCTCTATTATATAATGACAGACCAACTAGATCTGATGTTTCTATTATATTATGACAGACCAAGTAGATCTACTGTCTCTATTATATTATGACAGACCAACTAGATCTACTGTCTCTATTATATTATGACAGACCAGCTAGATCTACTGTCTGTGTTATATTTTGACAGACCAGGTAGATCTACTGTCTCTATTATATTATGACAGACCAGCTAAATCTGCTGTCTCTATTATATTATGACAGACCAGCTAGATCTACTGTCTCTATTATATTATGACAGACCAGCTAGATCTACTGTCTCTATTATATTATGACAGACCAGCTAGATCTACTGTCTCTATTATAATTTGACAGACCAGCTAGATCTACTGTCTCTATTGTATTATGACAGACCAGCTAGATCTGTCTCTATTATATTATGACAGACCAGCTAGATCTACTATCTCTATTTTATTATGACAGACCAGCTAGATCTACTGTCTCTATTATAATATGACAGACCAGCTAGATCTACTGTCTCTATTCTGTTATGACAGACCAGCTAGATTTCCTGTCTCTATTATAATTTGACAGACCAGCTAGATCTACTGTCTCTATTTACATTATGACAGACCAGCTATATCTACTGTTTCTATTGTAATATGACAGACCAGCTAGATCTACTGTCTCTATTGTATTATGACAGACCAGCTGATCTACTGTCTCTATTATAATATGACAGACCAGCTAGATCTAATGTCTCTATTATATTATGACAGACCAGCTAGATCTGCTGTCTCTATTATATTATGACAGACCAGCTAGATCTACTGTCTCTATTGTATTATGACAGACCAGCTAGATCTACTGTCTCTATTATATTATGACAGACCAGCTATATCTACTATCTCTATTATATTATGACAGACCAACTAGATTTCTGTCTCTATTATAATATGACAGACCAGCTAGATCTACTGTCTCTATTATATTATGACAGGCCAGCTAGATATGCTGTCTCTATTATAATATGAAAGACCAGCTAGATCTATTGTTTCTATTATAATATGACAGACCAACTAGATATTCTGTCTCTATTATATGATATTATGACAGACCAGCTAGATCTACTGTGTCTATTCTTTTATGACAGACCAGCTAGATCTACTGTCTATTGTACTATGACAGACCAGCTATATCTACTGTTTCTATTATATTATGACAGACCAGCTAGATCTACTGCCTCTATTATAATTTGACAGACCAGCTAAATCTACTGTCTCTATGATAATATGACAGACCAGCTTGATCTACTGTCTCTATTATATTATGACAGACCAGCTAGATCTATTGTTTCTAATATAATATGACAGACCAGCTAGATCTACTGTCTCTATTATAATATGACAGACCAGCTAGATCTACTGTCTCTATTACTGTTATGACAGACCAGCTAGAATTTCCCTGTCTCTATTATAATATGACAGACCAGCTAGATCTACTGTCTCTATAACATTATGACAGACCAGCTAGATCTACTGTCTCTATTATATTATGACAGACCAGCTAGATCTACTGTCTCTATTGTATAATGACAGACCAGCTAGATCTACTGTCTCTATAATAATATGACAGACCAGCTAGATATCTGTCTCTATTTATTATGTAAGGCCAGCTAGATCTACTGTCTCTATTATAATATGACAGACCAGCTAGATCTACTGTCTCTATTGTATTTATAACAGACCTGCTAGATCTACTGTCTCTATTATAATATGACAGACCAGCTAGATCTACTGTCTCTATTATATTATGACAGACCAGCTAGATTTCCTGTATCTATTATAATATGACAGACCAGCTAGATCTACTGTCTCTATTATATTATGACAGGCCAGCTAGATATGCTGTCTCTATTATGTGTTGCTAACATTTACGATAGCAAATTTCAATTTACAAAAAAAAAAAAAAAAAAATGCGTTTTCGTCTTTTGAGCTTCTAGTCATGAAATCTATGCAGCCTACTCAATCACTTTTTATAGCTACTGTTTATATACAGCGTTTCTCACTGAGTTCCCTGAATTCCTATCAGACCTTGTAGTCATTGCAGATAATATTCTAATCTTTGGTGACTTTAATATTCACATGGAAAAGTCCACAGACCCACTCCAAAAGGCTTTTGGAGCCATCATCGACTCAGTGGGTTTTGTCCAACATGTCTCTGGACCCACTCACTGTCACAGTCATACGCTGGACCTAGTTTTGTCCCATGGAATAAATGTTGTGGATCTTAATGTTTTCCTCATAATCCTGGACTATCGGACCACCATTTTATTACGTTTGCAATTGCAACAAATAATCTGCTCAGACCCCAACCAAGGAACATCAAAAGTCGTGCTATAAATTCACAGACAACACAAAGATTCCTTGATGCCCTTCCAGACTCCCTCTGCCTACCCAAGGACGCCAGAGGACAAAAATCCGTTAACCACCTAACTGAGGATCTCAATTTAACCTTGCGCAATACCTAGATGCAGTTGCACCCTAAAAACTAAAAAAATGTCTCATAAGAAACTAGCTCCCTGGTACACAGAAAATACCCGAGCTCTGAAGCAAGCTTCCAGAAAATTGGAACGGAAATGGCGCCACACCAAACTGGAAGTCTTCCGACTAGCTTGGAAGGACGGTACCGTGCAGTACCGAAGAGCCCTTACTGCTGCTCGATCGTCCTATTTTCTAACTTAATTGAGGAAAATAAGAACAATCCGAAATTCCTTTTTGATACTGTGGCAAAGCTAACTAAAAAGCAGCATTCCCCAAGAGAGGATGACTTTCACTTTAGCAGTGATAAATTCATGAACTTCTTTGAGGAAAAGATTATGATTATTAGAAAGCAAATTACGGACTCCTCTTTAAACCTGCGTATTCCTCCAAACCTCAGTTGTCCTGAGTCTGCACAACTCTGCCAGGACCTAGGATCAAGAGAGACGCTCAAGTGTTTTAGTACTATATCTCTTGACACAATGATGAAAATAATCATGGCCTCTAAACCTTCAAGCTGTATACTGGACCCTATTCCAACTAAACTACTGAAAGAGCTGCTTCCTGTGCTTGGCCCTCCTATGTTGAACATAATAAACGGCTCTCTATCCACTGGATGTGTACCAAACTCACTAAAAGTGGCAGTAATAAAGCCTCTCTTGAAAAAGCCAAACCTTGACCCAGAAAATATAAAAAACTATCGGCCTATATCGAATCTTCCATTCCTCTCAAAGATTTTAGAGAAGGCTGTTGCGCAACAACTCACTGCCTTCCTGAAGACAAACAATGTATACGAAATGCTTCAGTCTGGTTTTAGACCCCATCATAGCACTGAGACGGCACTTGTGAAGGTGGTAAATGACATTTTAATGGCATCGGACCGAGCTCTGCATCTGTCCTCGTGCTCCTAGACCTTAGTGCTGCTTTTGATACCATCGATCACCACATTCTTTTGGAGAGATTGGAAACCCAAATTGGTCTACACGGACAAGTTCTGGCCTGGTTTAGATCTTATCTGTCGGAAAGATATCAGTTTGTCTCTGTGAATGGTTTGTCCTCTGACAAATCAACTGTACATTTCGGTGTTCCTCAAGGTTCTGTTTTAGGACCACTATTGTTTTCACTATATATTTTACCTCTTGGGGATGTTATTCGAAAACATAATGTAAACTTTCACTGCTATGCGGATGACACACAGCTGTACATTTCAATGAAACATGGTGAAGCCCCAAAATTGCCCTCGCTAGAAGCATGTGTTTCAGACATAAGGAAGTGGATGGCTGCAAACTTTCTACTATTAAACTCGGACAAAACAGAGATGCTTGTTCTAGGTCCCAAGAAACAAAGAGATCTTCTGTTGAATCTGACAATTAATCTTAATGGTTGTACAGTCGTCTCAAATAAAACTGTGAAGGACCTCGGCGTTACTCTGGACCCTGATCTCTCTTTTGAAGAACATATCAAGACCATTTCGAGGACAGCTTTTTTTCCATCTACGTAACATTGCAAAAATCAGAAACTTTCTGTCCAAAAATGATGCAGAAAAATTAATCCATGCTTTTGTCACTTCTAGGTTAGACTACTGCAATGCTCTATTTTCCGGCTACCCGGATAAAGCACTAAATAAACTTCAGTTAGTGCTAAATACGGCTGCTAGAATCCTGACTAGAACCAAAAAATTTGATCATATTACTCCAGTGCTAGCCTCTCTACACTGGCTTCCTGTCAAAGCAAGGGCTGATTTCAAGGTTTACTGCTAACCTACAAAGCATTACATGGGCTTGCTCCTACCTACCTCTCTGATTTGGTCCTGCCGTACATACCTACACGTACGCTACGGTCACAAGACGCAGGCCTCTAATTGTCCCTAGAATTTCTAAGCAAACAGCTGGAGGCAGGGCTTTCTCCTATAGAGCTCCATTTTTATGGAACGGTCTGCCTACCCATGTCAGAGACGCAAACTCGGTCTCAACCTTTAAGTCTTTACTGAAGACTCATCTCTTCAGTGGGTCATATGATTGAGTGTAGTCTGGCCCAGGAGTGGGAAGGTGAACGGAAGGCTCTGGAGCAACGAACCGCCCTTGCTGTCTCTGCCTGGCCGGTTCCCCTCTTTCCACTGGGATTCTCTGCCTCTAACCCTGTTACGGGGCTGAGTCACTGGCTTGCTGGGGCTCTCTCGTGCCGTCCCTGGGGGGTGCGTCACCTGGAGTGGGTTGATTCACTGTTGTGGTCGGCCTGTCTGGGTTGCCCCCTTGGGTTGTACCGTGGCGGAGATCTTTGTGGGCTATACTCGGCCTTGTCTCAGGATGGTAAGTTGGTGGTTGAAGATATCCCTCTAGTGGTGTGGGGGATGTGCTTTGGCAAAGTGGGTGGGGTTATATCCTTCCTGTTTGGCCCTGTCGGGAGTGTCCTCGGATGGGGCCACAGCTCTCCTGACCCCTCCTGTCTCAGCCTCCAGTATTTATGCTGCAGTAGTTTTGTCGGGGGGCTAGGGTCAGTTTGTTATATCTGGAGTACTTCTCCTGTCCTATTCGGTGTCCTGTGTGAATCTAAGTGTGCGTTCTCTAATTCTCTCCTTCTCTCTTTCTTTCTCTCTCTCGGAGGACCTGAGCCCTAGGACCATGTCCCAGGACTACCTGACATGAGGACTCCTTGCTGTCCCCAGTCCACCTGGCCATGCTCCTGCTCCAGTTTCAACTGACCTGAGCCCTAGGACCGTGCCCCAGGACTACCTGACATGAAGGCTCCTTGCTGTCCCCAGTCCACCTGACTGTGCTGCTGCTCCAGTTTCAACTGTTCTGCCTTATTATTATTCGACCATGCTGGTCATTTATGAACATTTGAACATCTTGGTCATGTTCTGTTATAATCTCTACCCGGCACAGCCAGAAGAGGACTGGCCACCCCACATAGCCCGGTTCCTCTCTAGGTTTCTTCCTAGGTTTTGGCCTTTCTAGGGAGTTTTTCCTAGCCACCGTGCTTTTACACCTGCATTGTTTGCTGTTTTGGGGTTTAGGCTGGGTTTCTGTACAGCACTTTAGAGATATCAGCTGATGTACGAAGGGCTATATAAATAAATTTGATTTGATTTTGATTATAATATGACAGATAGAATAGATCTATTGTCGCTATTATATTATGACAGACCAATGAAATGCTGTCTCTATTGTATTATAGTGATAGCTAGATCTACTGTCTCTATTATAATATGACAGACCATTAGATCTACTGTCTCTATTGTACTGACAGACCAGCTAGATCTACTGTGTCTCTATTATAATATGACAGACCAGCTACATCTACTGTGTCTCTATTATATTATGACAGACCAGCTAGATCTACTGTCTCATATATTACGACAGACCAGGTAGATCATTCGTCTCTATAATAATATGACAGACCAGCTAGATTTACTGTATCTATTATAATATGACAGACCAGCTAGATATGCTGTCTCTATTATAATATGACAGACCAACTAGACCATTGTCGCATTTATTATAATATGACAGACCAGCTAGATATGCTGTCTCTATTACATTATGACAGACCAATAGATCTACTGTCTCTATTATTATTTGACAGACCAGCTAGATCTACTGTCTCTATTGTATTATGACAGACCAGCTAGATCTACTGTCTCTATTATAATATGACAGACCAGCTAGATCTACTGTCTCTATTGTATTATGACAGACCAGCTAGATCTACTGTCTCTATTATAATATGACAGACCAGCTACATCTGTCTCTATTATATTATGACAGACCAGCTAGATCTACTGTCTCTATTACATTTAATTTACATTTAAGTCATTTAGCAGACGCTCTTATCCAGAGCGACTTACAAAGTGGTGCATTCACCTTATGACATCCAGCGGAACAGTCACTACAATAGTGCATCTAAATCTTAAAGGGGTGAGAGGGATTACTTATCCTATCTAGGTATTCCTTAAAGATTATTATATTACGACAGACCAGGTAGATCTATCGTCTCTATAATAATATGACAGACCAGCTAGATTTACTGTATCTATTATAATATGACAGACCAGCTAGATCTACTGTCTCTATAATACTATGACAGACCAGCTAGATCTATTGTCTCTATTATAATATGACAGACCAGCTACATCTACTGTCTCTATTATATTATGACAGACCAGCTAGATCTACTGTCTCTATTATATTACGACAGACCAGGTAGATCTATCGTCTCTATAATAATATGACAGACCAGCTAGATTTACTGTATCTATTATAATATGACAGACCAGCTAGATCTACTGTCTCTATAATAATATGACAGACCAGAAGCTAGATCTATTGTCTCTATTATAATATGACAGACCAGCTAGATCTACTGTCTCTATTATATTATGACAGACCATCTAGATATACTGTATCTATTATAATATGACAGACCAGCTAGATCGACTGTCTCTATATAATATGACAGACCAGCTAGATCACTGTCTCTATTATAATATGACAGACCAGCTAGATCTACTGTCTCTATTGTATTATGACAGACCAGCTAGATCTACTGTCTCTATTGTATTATGACAGACCAGCTAGATCTACTGTCTCTATTATAATATGACAGACCAGCTAGATCTACTGTCTCTATTATATTATGACAGACCAGCTAGATTTCCTGTATCTATTATAATATGACAGACCAGCTAGATATGCTGTCTCTATTACATTATGACAGACCAGCTAGATATGCTGTCTCTATTATATTATGACAGGCCAGCTAGATATGCTGTCTCTATTATAATATGACAGACCAGCTAGATCTATTGTCGCTATTATAATATGACAGACCAGCTAGATATGCTGTCTCTATTGTATTATGACAGACCAGCTAGATCTACTGTCTCTATTATAATATGACAGACCAGCTAGATCTACTGTCTCTATTGTATTATGACAGACCAGCTAGATCTACTGTCTCTATTATAATATGACAGACCAGCTACATCTACTGTCTCTATTATATTATGACAGACCAGCTAGATCTACTGTCTCTATTATATTACGACAGACCAGGTAGTTCTATCGTTTCTATAATAATATGACAGACCAGCTAGATTTACTGTATCTATTATAATATGACAGACCAGCTAGATATGCTGTCTCTATTATAATATGACAGACCAGCTAGATCTATTGTCGCTATTATAATATGACAGACCAGCTAGATATGCTGTCTCTATTACATTATGACAGACCAGCTAGATCTACTGTCTCTATTATTATTTGACAGACCAGCTAGATCTACTGTCTCTATTGTATTATGACAGACCAGCTAGATCTACTGTCTCTATTATAATATGACAGACCAGCTAGATCTACTGTCTCTATTGTATTATGACAGACCAGCTAGATCTACTGTCTCTATTATAATATGACAGACCAGCTACATCTACTGTCTCTATTATATTATGACAGACCAGCTAGATCTACTGTCTCTATTATATTACGACAGACCAGGTAGATTTACTGTATCTATTATAATATGACAGACCAGCTAGATCTGCTGTCTCTATAATAATATGAC